>NC_048285.1:3953213-4110279 GCF_009762535.1 Notolabrus celidotus | reverse complement strand
CAGATTGGTCTCAAAACAGCTCTTCAGAAACAGATGGGTGACGTCACGGATCCTATGTCCATATTTTTTACAGTCTATGATTGTCTGCCTGAACTAGCTTGCAGGCGGCGCTCCATTCATTTTAGAATAATATTAGTATATTAAATGTCCAGATGTATTATTTTTTGGTCACTCAGAGGTGGAAATTTGTCATTAACTTGGAAGTTTTAGCATGACATCCCTAATAAATGCTGCAGCTCAGTTACCACCAACTCAAATATCCGTCCTGACTGAGCGTGTCTGTTTGCTCTGCTGTTCTTGCATAGGACATTTCTTACAGTAAGATTAATTTGCATAGAAAGGGTCAAATGCTTCCCCACATTTATTCATATTGGCTCATTTAAATGTTTGCAAACAACACCGGCACACGGAGACGCTTTTTTCTCTGCAGTACACTTTGTGGAGCATTGAACTCTTTAAGCGTGCTTCATGAATTAGACGATGCATTTTTGGCTCATTTGCAATGGTTCAGTGTAAAAAACATGCAGTCTTTTTGTGAATCAGGCCCTTAATATTCTTCCATAAATAAAATGCTGTGAATCCACTACAGGATTACATGAAAAATATCACATATCATATTAGCAAGAATCTGATATAGTGCATGCATTCCTGTCTCAAAGCACAGATTCGGATTTAGCTGTTAGAAGCTCAATAACAAGTCGATCTTTTGAGTAGTTCCTCTGCAGTAACTAATCACCACTTATTTTATTATCGTCTAAAGAGGGAGGGAGAACTGTTTCCTGCCTCTTACAGATTCTTTTCTGTATTTTTTATAAGGATATCATGAAGATTTGTTGGTTTTAGATTGACTAAACAAGATATTTAAAGTAAAGACGCAGAGATACTTGGAGAGGCATTTTTTTACTACTTCCTGAAAAACAAACTGCAGATTAGTTAAAGTGAAATAGAGTTGAAACTCTGTTTGAATGTAAAGTCATTAATTGGATTAAATAATATCAGCAGAGAAGCCATGTTGCTGTGAGTTCGAATAAGCCTCTCAGTGTTTGCTCAGAAGCTGCTGCGTGTCTGGAGTTAACAGCGAAGGAGCCGACTTCCCTCAGATCTGCAGGGAGACGACGTCACGAACAGCGTCTACAGATTTGCCCTGCAGATATTTTTGAACCCTGCTTTGAAGAGAAAGGTTAACTGAGCAGATGTGCGGTTACGTAGCTGCTGAATACAGGATGTGTGAGTGTGTGTGTGTGTGCTGTTTATCTCATGTAGTAACTCTGTGTTTGTTTTGACATCAGCGCTGGAGGAGTGGACGCGATGAAGATCGAAGAGATGGAGAAGATGCTGAAGGAGGCTCAGCTGGAGAAGGCCAGACTTATTGAGTCCAGGGTGAGACATGTTTAAAAGATTTACCAGGATCTATATGGTGTGATGGATGAGACTGCTTACTCTCCTCTCGATGTCTTTACATCGAGCGTGAATTTCAAATATGAACATTCAGAGCAGCAACCAGACGCTTTCATTCATTCTCATCGGCCTCCTCGTATCAGCTGTCTCTCTTTGTGACCGGATGATGAAGCTTAGGCTGAAATACAAGAACCAATAGAGATGATTAGATCAGGATCTGCTCCAAACCCTATCCTCCAATGTTTCTCAATCAATCACACGTTTTCATCAGATGAATTCAGATCCTTTTGTTTCTCTTCATAAATTCAGTCCACTTGATTTTCTACCAGCAGGCCCCAGAAAGACTTGTTTCCTCAGAACCTGCTCCCAAACAGAGCTACAGAGAAACGTGCATGGTAGAAAAGAGATGTTATATAGGCAGTGGGTTCCTACGTTACTCAAAGCGCCACAACAGTATACATCATGCTGCTCATAACCCAGTTACAAACTAAAGACACAAACAAGCTGACACTAAGTTTTGATTTAAAGATGATTTTTTCATGCGAAAAAAATAGTCCTTCAGATTTGACAGTTTGCAGCACTTCGTCTGCAGCATTGTTCTTATCAGCCTTCTTGTTGGCTGAAGTAACATTAAACTGAAGATTTTCCATCACGCTAAACTCTAATCATTTAGCATTTTTCCTCTGGCATTCTTAGCAGATGTAGAAATCAGGTCCTCTACCGAAGCTCACACCGTGTCACAGTTCAGCTTTTCTTGGTGGCGTTGGTTCAGTCGTCATCTCTTGTCTTAGCTCCTCGCTAGTTTCTTTGCTGTTTTCCTCCTCTCTTTTTCTTCTTCTTTTCTCTGCTGCACTGGTCCACAGATAACCACTAATCTTTAGCTTTGTGCTCTACAAACAAATTGAGAGGCGTATTAAGAATGTCCCCCTAAAACTCTGACTCACTTCAGTCATTTCAAAACCACTTCAAGACCTTCCTGTTCAAAAAAAGCATACAAGACATAACCTCTACTCCCGCCCACCTATGTCTTTGTTCTGTTTTATTTATTTTCTTATTTTTATTTCTTTATTTCTTTATTTTTATTTTTCAGTAAAGCGACTTTGAGTACCCAGAAAAGTGCTACACAAATCCAATCAATTATTATTATTTCAGTCAGACAACTCACGTTTAAATTGTTTATTGTAGCAGCAAATACATATTCATGTTTGGCGCCCAGGCTCCGGCTTCATCACTCCCTGCAGATAAGTTTACATGCAGACTTTGAGGAGTGATGACCAAAACATACTAAACACCCCCGGAGCCTGCAGGTGGATGCTGGGGAGGCGGCGGGGAAGAAGAAAATATCAGCAATGGCATGCAGCAGCAGAGGCGTTGACAGGCAGAGGGAGAGATGGGAGATTTTTCCCCAGTTTAAATAGACCGCCAATTTGAGAGGCAGAGGGCAGGATTGGATGATGGTTATGAAAGTGGGACATGTGACGTGTATGGCATTGCAGCTCGAGTTGTCTGCCTGAACTAGCTCGCAGGCGTCGCTCCATTTATTAAAAATGTTGTTTACCCATGTTATTAGAAACTAACATTTTGCCACATTGCCAACAGGAAGAGGTGAAATGATAAACTTATAATAATAATACAAAATAAAAGCTTTTTTATTACCTTTGAAGAACAGAGGTCACAACATGCTTTACAAAGGAAAAAACAAAAAAGATAAGTAAATAAATAGATAAATGAAAACATGAATTAATTAAATAATCAATTTAATTAATTAAAATAAAATAGTTATGATCATAATCATTCAAAAAATATACATAAAATCTTAATAAATAAGAAAAACAATTAAAGGCACACCGGACTTCTTTACTTTTTTTGTGATCTGGTGAGTCGTTTTGCTATTCAAAGTTAAAAACCCTTGCTCTGGGGGTTTTGACCATTAAAATCAAGTATTCATCACAGCCATGTCATAATCATCTCCTATAAAAGCCTCTGATTGAGTATACAGCTGGTTTTATTTGTATCTTTCATCATGAGGTAAAGCTCATCCTGTTGTTCTTCTCTGAGGATCCAGAAAGTTGTCTAGTTCTCTTTTTAAACACACTCAGTGATTGATCTCTCCCTCCTGCTGGTCAGCTCCTGCTTTGTGTGTGTTTTAGTGTTTCTCTTGTCAGTAAGAATGTAGAGAACATGAACTAATGTGCATGTTTGGCTCCTCTGAGTCCATCATTACTTCTTCAGACAGCTAAAAGCTTTCTGTGTAAAGACTCACACTCCGGCAGAGAGAAAATGTACATACATTTATGAACCTCAAGCCGAGCTCGGGCTGTGAGAAAAAAACAGAAGAAGTGTTCAGTGCAGCGCCCCTCCACAGATCAAAAAAATATCTAATGAAAGCGCTCTCCTCTCCTCTCCTCCAGGAGCGAGAGAGCATGGCTCGCCGTCAGATGCTGGAGGAGGAGAGGAGGAGGAGGGAGGAGGCCGAGAAGAGACTACAGGATGAAACTTTCCACCGGCAGCAGCTCGTGGAGAAGGAGGTCAAGATGAGGTCCAAGAACTTCTCTCAGGTCAGTGAAATGAGACATAATTGAGTCTGCATGGTGGAAAAGTGGAAAATGAGTCTCCCCGTCTGCTAAAAACGTGGCAGGGTTTGTGAAAATGAGCTTCTGAGGGTGGGCGGATGGATTTTAAACTGCTCAATATCATGAAATTCAACCATTTTCAGGCTGAATCCAGCAAGTTTTTAGCTTCTCCCTCAGGATTTAAACCTGAAAAAGAGAATTTACACCAAAAGACACCAAATCTCTGCAACAAGGAAGTGAAACATATTCCTATATACATGCAGTGTGATCAAATATTCCCTTATTATACACTGTAAATCACATTAAATGTCACTTCTGGACCCGCTGTGGCCGCCTCATCTGGATCTGATTGCAGCATTTCTTTAACTCTCCTCCGTCCAGGCCCGTCCGATGACACGCTACCTGCCCATCCGCAAAGAAGAGTTCGACCTGCGCTCCCACGTGGAGTCGTCGGGTCACAGCGTGGACACGTGCTTCCACGTCATCCTCACAGAGAAGATGTGCAAGGGCTACCTGGTGAAGATGGGAGGAAAGATCAAGTCCTGGAAGAAACGCTGGTTCGTCTTCGACCGCCTAAAGAGGACCTTCTCTTACTATGTTGGTAAGTCCGAGTGAAGACAGTTTTCATGCCCTGAAGCAGTATGCATTATTATAAGACTAAGGACTGTACAGTGCACACTGTGACACGAAAGCAGTGACATTTTGGTGTTTGCATGTGCAGCTACCAAATAGGAGGATGCACAAAGTCAAGAGGGCTGATGAGGTTTTTATTGTTTGTTAGTTGAATAAGCGATCAAGCTCTACAGAAGAGCAGACAGTACTCTGATATCTGTGGATGCAGAGTCATGATCTTCGATGGCAGCTGGAACTGAGCTGATAGATGATCTGACTCCTGGTCTTTTTCAGTAAAGACAGCAGGAGGTTATTGTGGCATCAACTATATCAAAAGATCTCTAGAAGCCTTCTTTGAGTTGAACTTTGTAACTTTAAGAGAATGAAAATGCAACAGAGTTTTGTCGTTTTATGTTTTTGGCATTTTTCAACCCATAAGTTACATATAAAAGTTAGTCACACAAGATTCAGCGCCGTTTATTCAACATGGCTAATCACAGGATCACAGAATCTGCAGGTGAACGAAGTGGCTACAGTTAGCAGACTTAGCACCACCAGCCTTCAGTCCTCCTTGCAGGTTAGTGTCCTCATGCCTGTGCTGGTCCGTCATTGCTCTGGTGGAGTGGTCATATATCAGTTTAACCAGACACAACCTACCCAACACCAAGAAAGGATAAGACTCAGTCTTACGCCACCTTAATCCACCACGAGCATTGCACCTTGCAGTATTTAGCTAGTTACAGTGGAGAGGACAAACTTCCTTTAACAGAAACCTCCAGCAGAACCAGACTCATGTTAGACACACATCTGCTGAGACCAAAATTAATTTACTAGATCAACATACTGACAAACCACATCTGTTATCTGTGCTTGTTTACATCAAGGTAATAAAGCTTTAGAGCATTATGGCAGCAGACATTAACCGGAGCTACAGCTCCATCTAGTGGCTGCAGCTTAGACACAACGTATGACTGACGTTTCAGGCCTACAGTTATAAAACTATGAGCTATTTGTTTAATCGACTTGTAGTTCTGGTGCTGATTAGCAAAGACAATGACGTTTGATATTTCAGTTTATAAAACATGCACATTTCTAGTGAAGACAGGAAGACGTATCCTTAAAAACACAGTATTATATAGTCTTCGTGTAGGAGGCGGAGTCAAATAAGGGTCAAATAAATCATCTGGATTCTAATTTTGTAGAAATATAATATGCAAAATATCTAATTTTTGCCAATACGTTTATCATTGGTTCATATATATCTGAGCTTTTTTGTTAGATCATGTTTATCAGCTCATGTAGCCTGTGTAAAATCTGAATATTTACAATATCTACATAATAAACCTGTCTTAATAATGCTCAGGAAATTAGGTATGACATAATAAGTGCACTATTTTCCCTGTTGAGTATGTGAGAGTTCAAAGCAACACGAGTCCTCTAAACCTACATGTAAGTAGTACAGTACAGTGTGTCAGCTGTATTACAAACACACTATATCTGATGCTGAGGTGTTCCTGTATGTTTTTCCAGCCTGTTAATCATGACTCACCTTGAATTTCTACATTTTTCTCTCATAAAAATCCTAAACAAAGAGAAGAAACATCAGACCGGTGTGTGAAAATGTCAGAGGCTACGGCTGTAGCTGAACTGAACCCCTCCACATGTAGAGTGATTGAATTCTCCTGCTGTGGATGAGTGACAGCCTGAACATGTGTCCTCAGGACCTTGAGCAGCAGCGGCAGCGATACATGCAGTATGAGGCGTTCACGGTCGTGTAATTTTCTCCGGCGCTGCGAGCTCTGGGACACTTGTTCGCTGTCAGGGCCTTTGAAGTCCTTCACAGGGTTCTGCTTAAAGCTGCTTAAAGCGTTACCTTGTTGAAAGTGAGCCCGGGCGAGGAGGCGCGCTGAGATTACTCTGGCAGTAGTTAAAATGCGCTGTGTGCTGCGCCCTCCGAGGAGGCTGATTGAGATGCATTGCCTGCCCTTCTCTCTTGACCTTAAAACAATGAGGAACGAGGGGTGACGGGCGTGGAGTCAGGAGCTCGGCTCATTTGCAACCAGTTTTGGTGATTTAGATGCGGGGGAATGAGATGCAAATTCAGGGCTATTTGAATGCTAAAGAGTTCATTAGTAGATAATAGCTGCGTGTTAAAAGGAAAAGTGTTATTCCTCGAAATGAAGCGCAGCGTTTCTACCTACTACTCTTTAAGTTGGCTGGTGGAGTGTTTGTGCCTGGAGGTAGAGAGGGGCGTTGAGTTCCCCACCGGTTCTTCACTGCGGTTCTGCAGAGGCTGATGAAACAAACTGCAATGATGTACAAGAGTAGCGTAAGAATGCAGTCAAGTGTGAAAATACAATGAGAGCTCCATTGGTTTTAAAAACAGAGAGGAAAAGTGCTGTGCTTGTCTTTTTCCATCCATCATCACAAACCATAAATTGGTCATGATCAAAGTTTGATTTCCCTTTTCTCCCGTGTCCATATCGTGCGTCCTGCTGTCGTTATTCCAGACGACATGGAAGTGATGAGCCTCGCTTTCTCAAGGCAGAAAAAAAAAACCTCTGCAGATGTCAGTTTCTTCTTTGACCAAACCCACGTTGTTTTCTCTCCACAGACAAACACGAGACCAAGCTGAAAGGTGTGATCTACTTCCAGGCGATAGAAGAGGTCTATTATGATCACCTCCGCAGTGCCACGAAGGTACGCCGTGCCTCCAAACACTCATTCCCTCTCATTTATTTCACACTTTGTTTATTTTCACCTCTCATTTCCAACGTTTGGCACATTCTGTTGCTTCTTTTCTCCTTATTTGTGCTTTTTGCTTGGGCGGCTGCTGTCACAGAGGGGATTTTTCAACTTGAATATCAGTGTATGTATCCACACTTTCTGTTCTAACCCCAGTGTGTCCAAACGGTAGAGTGTGTGTGTGTCATGGTAGGAGATAGATGCAGGCTGGATGGCTGTTGGTGCATGCTTTAGATTTGTGTTTTAGGAGCTCTGACTCTTTCTGTTTTTTGTGTCTGTTTGTCAATTTAATCCTGTTTGATCCTTCAGTCCCTCCCAGTGTTCCCAGAGTAAACCAGTCAAGTGATTCAAACACGAGAATCTGCATGTTTGGATGCTTTATGAGCAGAGGACTCTCCTCACTCTGCAACACAGTCAAGAAAAAGAGCAATACAATAAGAATTAGGATTTTAAATGAACAGAAATATCGCAAATGAAGGAAACATGCCATTTTTAAGATTGGAGATAAGTTTAGCTCCTGCTGGCATCGTTCTCTCATTGTAGCGTACATGCATACATCTTGAAACATATACAGCTTCACCTTTTAAAGGTACATTTACTGTCCCAAAATAAAGCTTGATGCATGAAAATATAAAGCAGCACTCAGAGGTGTAAGATCATGTTTACAGTCATGGTTCAGAAAGTTCCTCCATGGGCTGTCTTTGTATTTCAGGACCACTTAACTGAAGCAGAACACGTCTGCTTGTTTTTGTGTTTTAATTTAATCTCAGCTGCTGCCACCTCATTTATATGTGTGTGTGTGTTTATGTATGTGTGTGTGTGTATGTGTGTGTCACACTCTAACTGCACGGCTCTGATCAACTCTGCAGCCTTGATTCTTCTTGTCACTTCCAATGCCACATCACAGAGAAACCTTACAGACTGGTGCGCTTTAAGACAGAACGATGAAGGTTCAGAGAAGAAGAAAAGAAACAGATGCAGACAAATGTGTAGAAGTGAAAAATGGAAAACCAGCTTTAGTCTGTGTCTCGTCTACAAACACAAATCCTCAAGGAAACACTCACAAAAGGTTTCTGTATTAATGATACAGGAGAAGGTAATAGTTTACTATGGACAGTTCTTTGTGCTCAGTTTAACACTAAATACTCAGTCTGTATTAAGTGACATTTGAGGCTGTTTAATCTCGACTGCATCTTTTCTAAGATTACAAACCTTTTTAGTCCTCACTTGTTACAGGAAATACAGACAGCTCTAATACTGTTAAAGACACCTTATAAACATAAGAGTTCAGGATCATGCTGAACATCCATTACAGAAAAACAACCCTAAGAATCTATTTTGTGTGAACTCAGTTTTGTTCACCACCCTTCATTCTTTGTTATATTAAAGGTATAGTGTGATCTGACCTCAGTAAACAATCTCAGGATATCAGAATTAGACACAATGCAGCTGATACCTCAACTTTAGTGTAGTAAATAAAATCTAAAATAAAACTAAACACATTATTTCTAAGCACGTACTTGTGTTCAAGTCGTTTATTAATCCTCGTCAGTGTGTGATCTTTCAACTTGATCACATTGTTAACATCATAACAGACCTTACATTTAATATCTTGTTCACTGATAACCAAGCAGTGACCTTGATGCTGAAAATTAAAGTCAATGTGCAAATTCAGAAAACTGCAGTTTCTCGAGTGTCCACTGGAGGCTGGTTCTAAAAGTCACAGAACTGCCATTAACACCCATGTTAAAATCTTTACAGCAGAAATAAACACATTTACAGCCCACCGCCAAGAAAATATGAAGACTAGGAAGATGTACCATCATTATTGTTAGATTTTAAAATAAGGAGCACATCTGAGTTGACGGACAGGTGTTAGCGTAGTAGCTGTTAGCCAGGCGGCTAAGCTATGTTCGTAAAGTGGATCATTTTTTTTAATTTGAAGCTGATGTTACAAACTGAAGGCATGGAGTTTAAATCATGTTGTGGTTTCAAGAAGAAGCCTCTGGTGTTGCAAAGTGAAGCAAAGCACACAGATATGCAGTCCCCAGAGTGTCCACTGGAGGCTGGCTGCAAAAGCCACAGAACCCCCATGAAGTCTCATTTTACAAGACCAGTTTTTACAGAAGAAATGGACACGTTTATAACCCGGTATACAACCAGTTATTGTAGCTCATTATATATTCCGTATGAGCCTTACCTTCACATCTATGCTGATTTCGTCATTTTCATTACGCCTCTTCAGAAACCGATGAGTGACCTCACTGAGAGTATGTCCGTATAAATCCATATCCACGATCCATGGTTTTACCTGACATTGAGTGTAACATCTTTAAACTATTCACATTTAACTTCATACTTCATAAGCTTTAAAAAGTGTAGAAGAGAGAGAGAGAGAGAGAGAGAGAGAGAGAGCAGGAGGTCTCTCAGTGACTGCGGGACGAGACGTTATCCATGAAAGCCTGACTCTTCTTGTTTTTATCGATCATCCAGAGCCCGAACCCCGCCCTGACCTTCTGCGTGAAGACCCACGACCGCCTCTACTACATGGTGGCTCCGTCAGCAGAGGCCATGAGGATCTGGATGGACGTGATCGTGACGGGAGCGGAGGGATACACGCAGTTCATGAACTGAGAGACACGCAAAGTGCAGCACAGGTGACGGGCAGACAGTATCGGCAGGGACTCTCCCACCACGGACTCTACTGGCCACTTCCTGTTTCCTGTCCACAGCGGACACACAACGCCTTCTTTGTTACTTTGGAATCTCACCCTTTGATTTGTAGACATTCTCACCTCCACACGTTTTCTACCTGTTTCTGTTCGGATTGAAAAAGGGAGCCCTCGGAGGACACACACACATGTAGACACACCTGTATATAAACCAAATGTATGGAGACTTTAAAGAAGCCTTTCTATATTGCCAAATGGAGATCTTGTAGTTACTGTTTATTGAGACTTTTGTATTATTTCTTTTCTTTCTTTCTTTTTTTACTTTTAGAGAATATTGCCAAATGACATAATGCCAATGTTTTATTTGAGTGTTTCATCCTGATCAGTTCAGACAGAGAGTTTTAAAGAGTCTTCAGTCCGAGGGTGTTAATCATTAAGAATCTTATCATCATGTACGAGTCTGTGAGAGACTTCAGTCAGTGAACAGGGACGCAGGGAAACCCAGGAGAACATCGTCACCATGGATTCACCTCACCACAGTGCTGCTCCTGGAATTAACGCTCTGCATAGTGTAGCATTCACAGCACATCACGGTACTTACAGCTACACGCTACTCACTCCACATAGGCTTACCAAAGTAACTGTAGGTGTTTTGTTGAGACTTTCACCCACTGCAGCTCAGGTGTCCACTCTGCAGTTCTCACTATGGTTCGACTGGTGCAGGACTCGAGAAGGACGCACTGATTTAAGATTTTAATCCAAATACAAAGCCCCAATAAACCAGAATCATAAATACAACTAAATCAACATTAGCACATGTTGCATCCAGCTTCAAATTTGAAGAACAGATAAATAAAGTAGTTATAGTAGTGGAAGGAAACTCACGAGATGCCCTCCAACGATCAGAAGTCGACCCCTGAAGAGAAACCTGTTCATTGGTCGAACCATAGCTGCAGCGTCCTCATAGTCGCTGTGAATATGTTGATCATCACTGTTTCTGTGTGACGCCAACTAAAGGTGCGAACTGCACGCCTGTGTGCAAACATCAGAACAAAGACACGCTCTCCTGTTTGCCAAGTAGCCTTTAGCGCACCTGATAAAGCGGCCATCATCACTGCCAGCCTAAAGCATATCCACTAGAGGGCACTGCAGAGACCACACCTGCACAGGACCACACAGGAGGATTTAAAAAAAAACAAACAGACTAATGCAATTCAGAACTGTGCCTTGAATATGTGTCGTTATTGATGCCGTGTCCGTGAGTCCAGCACAGCCTCTCTGGAGGCTGCGATGGAATGAATGCATTTGAGTTTGTGTTTCTGAGACAGATGTGCATGAAGTGATCACGTTAAAGGGACGTCTGCCTCTGGTGTCGTTGCAGAGATGAGGAGGCCCTGAGCACAGTGAGGATAGGTTGCTGTAATTTTCTAAACGCTGAATGTACAAAATATGGAGTAAAGCTGTTGATGTCATCGAGAGAAGATCCTCCTGGAGCTCTGGAGGATCTTTGTTCTGTCTTTGAAGCAAGGCTGAAATCTAAAATCTCACAACCTTAAATTGTATCTGCTTTGTTGTAGATGTTTCCAGGTTGCTTATGTTTTTGCAAGTTGCAGACTGATTGTGTTACTGGAGACTCAAGTTGTTAAGTATTGGGACATTGTTCCGTGTCTTCATGGGAGCTTTAGTGTTACTGAGAGATCAGGGAAGCGCTGGAACTTTTGAATGCAGGGAAAAAGATCACTTTTAATCCGTAAATTAGAAATAACTGATTCAAATTGATTTATTATGAGCTGAACCCTGCAGGGAATAATCTGCTGTTACAATTTAAGGCATAGAGTTTAAGTCATGTGGTCGTTCCAAGCAGCTTCCTCTGATGCTGAAAAATGAAGCACATGCAGGAGTGCGAAAAAAACTGCAGTACCACAAGTGTCCACTTGAGGGTGGTTGCACAAGCAAAAGAATCCCCATCAGATCCCATGTTAAAATGCCAATTTAGAATATCTGCATTAACACTGGGGATGATTTTTTTTAATGACACATCTGTTAAGATAAATTAAGGATTGGAGTTATACATATATGTGCATAAATTAGAAGCACAGCCTCTGCCTCAGCTTCACTTCTTGGTTGACCAAAAGTTAGCCCACCTCAGAGACACTATCAGCTGCATGATTGGATTCAGAGGATTTGTAATTTCAGATATTTTGCCTTGACAAGGGGAGTAAAAGTCGAGTTCTCTTGTACTCCAGCACTTTAATTTGACTTTTTTTGTCCAGCAAGTTTTCCAACAATTTGGAATATATAACATTTCTGGAGATGACCTTCAAATCTTGAGTTCAGAACAAATAGAAATGTAGAACAAGCTGAGGTGAGCAATGAAACTTGTGCTCTGAAGAATGTTTTAAATGTTTTGTACATTCAGTCGTGAAGAGACGATGCTTCACTTAAGTCCAGATTTTATTTTACAGTTCAAGTTAAACTGTAAAAACAGTGTTGACGTGTAAATGCTCTCTTAAATGGTTCTTTAACCTTTATTTTGCATGAGAAGTTATTAGTTTGAGTAATTGAGTTTGAAATCCTCGCTGTGCTCTGAGGCCTGCGTCGTGCATGACACCAGAGGAGACCTCCTGCTTTAACAGACTGTAACTGGCTGGGCTCGCCCGGCGTCTTTATTGTGAAGTACCGATCATTGTCACGTTGTAAATCTAATGATGGGTTTGTAGGCGACAGCTGCAGGATGCTGTTTCTGTGTTTTATTTTGTAGGAGCAGAGGTCAGACTGTGACGCTGTGATCAGTGGAGCATGTGGAACTGTGGTTTGGTTTCATGCATCGGTACAGTGACGATGATAATTTATGGTTGTGGTGCCTGAAGTAGTGACACGTTTACTTCTCAAAAAAAAAGAAGAAAAAAAAGACGACTAGTGAAAAAGACCTTAATATATTCTGTCCCCCTTGCCTTTAATTTCTCTGCACAGTGTGCAAACCAAACTATTCAACACTGGCAAGGCTGTTCAATCATGTCTGTGGATAGTCGGTGGTGTATACATTACTGTTATCTATGTTGAAAAGAAAGGAAACTAAATATACTGTAAAGAGGATGTCTGAATGAAAACATATTATTGAAACACAGTATTGTATGGAAAGACAATTTTTACTTATTTTTGTCATTTTTAGAAATTTTATCGTCATTTACAAATTGTATGGTGGAGTCGTATAAATCTACCTTTTTTTTTTTTACTGGTACAACAGAACACACACACACACACATGCACACACACACACAAGCAAGCATGCATGCACGCACGCATGCACGCACACACACATGCAGAATAACTCACCCAGCACATAAGAGACTTTGGTTTTCCTAGAAAGTAGATCCTGTTTCACACACACACACACACACACACACACACACACACACACACACACACGCTCACAATCAATACTCGGACCATACTGTGTTATTGGTACCTTGTGTGTCTCATGTGTTACTTTCACATATGAATAATATGGTTTAGTCAAATCTATTAAAAGATGACTGTTACAGGATGTTGACTGCTTTTCTTCAGCTCTGGGGCTTTTATTTTGAAGGTTCAAGTGTTTGAAAGAGATACTACCAAGCAGAAACCTCCGGCCTAAGAATGTGAGTCAAACGTGGAAGTGTAAAAAACTGCAGTTCATCGAGTGTCCACTTGAGGCTGGCTCCAGAAGTACTGGAAACCACATACACACCAATTCAAAGAAGCCGATCTTTACAGCAGAAATAAACATGTACAGTCTGGTTCATAAAAACAGTGTAGTCTGGATAGCTCATTTCTCGATCGGCTCTCACTGTAGGGGGGGAGAATCTTTTACACAACGTGGTAATTTCAAAGATATTGAGATTACGAGTTTTCCAATGAGAGGCACAACTGACTTGATTGACAGGCAGGAACACTGTAGCTGTTGGCTAGGAGGCTCAAAGCCCACCTCTTGACAGCAGCAATATGGCTGCCGCCAACGATTGGCCTCAAAACAGCTCTTCAGAAACAGATGGATGACGTCACGGATACTACATCTATATTTATACAGTCTATGGATATTACCTATAAATGTAGTATACATTACATACTGCACACTGAGTTTGAATTTAGTCTGTAGTCTGACTGTTCTGTTGGATCTGTGCTGCAGGATGCTGCGTCAGGCGTCGCTGGATTTCCAGTTTCGGAGAGCAGACGTAAGCAACAACCAAGCTGATCGCAAAACTGCTTCTTTAGCATCACTCATGATTTAAAATGTTAAGAAGTAGTTTGCATTGAATTTAAAATTTTTTACAGACATTAAAAGTTACCTGTAGTTACTGGAAGTTACAAGATTCACTGGCGTTTAGGAGGCGGTTTCGAAAAACAGCCGAAGTGACACTCCAGCAACTGAAACCCAAAGAACAAGACCAATCAACAGCTAAACCCCGCCTCCAAATGTTCCTAAAACTACACAAACAAAGGGATGCAGTCTGAAAATGAAAGTTTATATCTGCAAAGAGGGGAAAACAGAAAGAAAAAGGTTAAGACAGACGTGTATATGTAGAAGTTTATTTCTTTAAACATTGATTCTTGCAGCTGAAAGACGCCCTGTCAGACTTTCCTGAAGGATTTCCAGGTGTTGTGTTTTTACCACTAACCCTTTACACCTGGAGAGGAAACACATGCAGACATTACAATTTGCTTTAACACATCATTTGGAGACTTTTACTGCCACTATTCAAGCTTTAATATGATCAATAGTGTTTTGTTTTTGCACACAAGCCCTTCACTTTTGTTTCTCATGTTTCTAAATACACGAATAAAGGCATGAACAGTCTTTTATTTGTTCTAGAAATAAGATGAATTTTCAACACACACGGTATTAAGATGTAACTTACCTGCACAAGGAGAGGTGTAGTCAGACACGGCCTCATCACCTGCAAACAAAGAACACATTAGATACACCTCAGTGTGACGAAGAGAGGAGAAACATCACACCTTTGTACTTCTACTCGGCTTTGGTCTCATTTTAGTGTTCTAGTGTGCAGCTTCACGTTGTGTTACAGCGTGACGTGTAAACACAGCGGGAGCTCTGCATGAGAAAAACAAACGTTGAGTCTCGTACTTGTCTGGTAGTAATCGTAGACTTTGATCGCGGCTGGTTTCAGGTCTCTGACAGACTCTTCCTCCTCCAAAGTCAGACTGAAGGTCTTTAAATCCTTCTTCTTCAACTGCAACACAAAATAAATCACCTTACTTTATGAAAGAAGTAACTGGTAATCATAACTGTTCCGATCACTGCTTCATATCATTAAAAACACACTGTCAGTGCTCCCTACCTCGTCTAAATAGATGAGGACGTGTCCTTCCTCCAAATCCACACGCTTCACTGAGTTGTTGTTCTCCAGCTGTGAAAGCACAGACTGATATCAGTTCACTCAAACATGACAGTAACATATAAAGAAGGAGGTTAATCATGAACACTTTGAGAGAACATCAGTTCAGAGCTGACCTGCTGCAGAGAGCTCTGATCCTCACTGTATCCGGACAGCAGCTTGATGTCCAGGATCACCATGTTTGTCTCTTCTCTCGGGCCCTGGTAGCTACACGTGCACGCACACACACACAGAAAGAAAGAATGAAATCCTGTGTTTAATGCCAGAATCTGTAGTTCCTCATGTGGCCACTGGGGGCTCCTGAGGCAGTAAATCCCCACTGGCCCTCATGTTGAAATTCAAATCTGTGCAGGCTGCAGAAATCAGAACCTTCACAGCACGGGTTGTATAAAGTTTGGACTCCACAGCTCATCTCTTCACAACACCGTACGCAGGATGAACTCAACATTACTCACCTGTGTTAAATGTATTAAGACTCAATGCTACAGTTAAATCTGGACCGGTCAGTTTGTGTGACAGTGTGAGTGTCTCCTCAGGTATGTGGTCTCTAAACTTTATCTCTCAGCTCTGTTTGTGTTGAAACCTTTCAGAATTCAGTCAAATAACACGGCTTGTTCTGAGGCTTACGATCTAAATCTGGACGCTTCTCAAAAAAACAGTTTACAAGCATGTGGTGGCTTCGTCCATCTCTAATGTACAGCCTTTGGTTTGTAACAGTTTTTATAGATTAATATTCTTTTGTTGAAGGTTTTGACCTGGTATATATATTCACAAAGCAACATATGTCTTTGTTTCCTTATATAAATTCTTCAACTTAAGGCTCCATCCATCCATCTGTCCATTAACTTGACTGCTTATCCCGTGTGGGGTCACTGGGGGCTGGAGCCTATCCCAGCTGACTTCAGACAGAAGACAGGGGACCCTGGAGAGGTCTCCAGGGGGGTAGGTTAACCTGGAGAGCATGTTTTTGGACCTGGAGACAACCCATGCATGCACGGGGAGAACATACAAACTCCACACAGAAAGGCACCTGCCCAACCAGGGGCACGAACCAGGAACCTTCTTGCTGTGAGGCAACAGCTCTACCCACTGTACCCCCGTGCTTTTTTTCACTTTAGGTTCTGTCTGCTAATCTGTGACCGTCTCAAAGCTAACAAGTCTCCCCTGAAGTTCTGAACTATTGATGACTAACTGAAATAAACATGTCAACAATAAGCTACGTGAAGTATGCACCAATCAACTTTCATTGAGCGCACACACACACACACACACACACACACACACACACACACACACACACACACACACACTCACACACAGTACCTGATTTGCACAGTGAGGGTGAACGGTGGTTTGCTGATGTTGCACCTCACGTTGGTTGTGACTGAGATGCAGTCACAACCATGAAGGCGGTGAAGTCGGCAGGAGGAGGGATGTTATAACTCATCATGATCTGAGGAGAGGGGAGGAAACTTTGGATTCAACTCCAACAAAAACAAAAAGACCTCATGTTTCAAAAGTTAAAAATGTTACAAGAACTTTTAGCCTTGAATTAGTAAAAAGTGTGACCGGTCATTTCAGAACAAAATAGAGTGACACATATGCGGCTGCAGCGTGTTGACAGATGTGTGTGCGACTGTTGGATGTGTTTCTGCTAAAGCAAAGGTCCTTCAGAAATAAAGTTACAATAATGACACTGCTGCCTCACAAGAAGGTTCCTGGTTCCAGTCCCCGGCTGAGCAGGAACCTTTCTGTGCAGAGTTTCTCCCTGTGCATGCTCTCTTGGCGCTGCAGCTTCCTCCCACCATCCAGAAACATGCTAGTTAGGTCTGAGTGTGTGTGAGTGTGTGTGAGTGTGTGCGTGAATGGTTGTCTGTCTCTACATGTCATGTTGGCCCTGTGAAAAGCCAGTGAACCCCGCCTCTTGGATGCCAGTGTCCTGACTTTGAGAGTACTGTGTTCTGCTTGTCTTGTCTGTTACAGCTCATCCTGTTGTTGATTGTACCTGCACCAGCACGCAGCTCTTCCCCTCGGCCTTCACTGTGTACTCTCCGGGCACCTGGCATACATAGCCAGAGCCTGGAGGGCCACCACGGTGTCCTGAGGAGCAGAGAGAGGCGGTGTGTCTTCAAAAACACACGGAGGGGTAAAGTTGTCTCATGTGTCTGTGTGCAGTACCTGCGTGGAGGAGAAGCCGCCGTATGGATTCTGCTGCTGAACGAGCCAGCGGATGATGCTGGCAGAGTAACCGAGCTCGAAGCCTGGCAGGGCGGGACCGGAGAGCAGAGCCAGCAGCACGTAGGAGGTCATCTCCACCTCCAGGGAGTCCAGACGAGACTTGGAAGCCCCGGCTCGGACCCAGTGACGAGTGCCTCCTGCCAGACAGAGCAAAGGAGGCATCAGTAGTTCAGCAGAGAGTAACTCTGTGTGCTTCTGCTAAATAAATGAGTGCACAGAGTTTGACAGAGGACTGCTCAAACGGAGTCCTACATTATTCAGCCTTGATACTTTTATCTAGTCTCTTTACAGGAGTTACAACCTCAAGACTTTGTTTCTTAAAAATCAGTGGATAAAGGTGAAGGTTCACCCGTCTCACCCTCTATGTTGGCCTTCGAGTGCAACTCTTGGATTAGTTTCACCCTCATCTTCTCGTCTTTAGCCAGAGTGAAGGTGTAGGACAGCAGGGCCGTGGTGTACAAGTTGTCCACTTTGCCGTCCAGCGCCGTCTTCAGACACGTCAGACCATTCTGCACCACAGCGTCCTAACACACCACACAGAAAAATACACACATGTTGGCCTTACATCAACGAAAGTGATTTTGACTTTTATAAAGAGGATGATCGCAGCAGACTCACCGTGACGTCATCGTCTATCTCCAGCCATGCAGCGATGACGTAGGCTGTCAAAGTCACCTCATCCTTCACTCCTCCCTGGTGGATGACAACACAAGTGTGAAAAAGTTTCACAATGAAATACAGAAAGACGGCTCTCTGATCCAAATCCTTCATTTCAGATTCACACCACTAACTTGGCGTTGTCGGCAGGATCGCTCATATCAGGGTTTCAGAGGCAAGGACTGCAGACTGGACTCACTACCTGCTCACTTCACTGCCACAATTCAAATCCCTGTTTCACCTTCTCATTATGAATGGCCTCTGATTCAGTCCCAGAGCTCTGAACTACCCACACATCCTCCTCACGCTGGTGTCATTACCTTCATGGCATTGTGGAAGAGTTTGCCCACGGACATGATGCAGCCGTCAGCACCCTGGATTTTGGACAGCCAGATCTTGGCTTCATCGATGTGTTTGTTATCAACATAGATGAACGAATGTGCGCCTCCGAAGGACTTCATGACAAAAGCAGTCAGCCTAGAAGATCACACACACACAAAATGTTTTTAGCAGACATGCCTAGCCAGGTGCGCTCATGCTGCTAACCTTTAAACCAGGGGTGTCCAAACTTTTTTCAAATAGGGCCACATTTGATGTTGTCAGAATATTTCAGGGCCAGTGGCTCCTACTGAGACTTAGGTGACTTCAATCATAAAAGTTATATATGAAATCTCTATTTAATAACAATTATTTTACATTTTTTCTCAATAAATCAGTAACTAGGAAGTCCTCAGTTCTCCACAAGCCACTTAAACATTAGCAAACTTGATCTTCTTCTGTAGAATGTTTTTCATTCGGGTCGGGCAATGTGGGAAAAAATATTGTCTTGTTATTTTTCTATGGCAGGATCACGATCTGGATTCCATCACACTTCTATTTCATGTTGTTTTTAAGACTTTTCTGACCAGCAGACAACATTTTAAGAACTAAATAATTCTTGTCCTACATTCTGAACTATTTTTTCTGCACCAAATTTTGCCTTTTCTGCACAATTTCCAAATTTTGATCTTGTCTTGTGTCTTCTGAACTTTTAGTGTTCATCAAGAACATTTTCTCATCATGATAAAAACATTAATTTGAAAAAACCTGTCAACTTCAAGAGTTCTTGTGTTTCCTCCTTATTATATTCCTGCAGAATATCCAGAGCTTTGAATTTATAAAAGTAGTCCATATGAAGCTTTTTGAGACATTTCTGGATTAACTTTAGTTTAATTTGTGCGCTTGAAAAAAGCTGCAAATGTACAGGTGATTCAGAAGGTGATTAATTTCTTTGCTATAATAAACACATTTTAAGATGGAAGCTTGGGGCCATAATTAAATGGACATTGGGCCGCAATTGGCCCCCGGGCCGTACTTTGGACACCCCTGCTTTAAACAAACCCAGCTTTGGGACAATGACACGACAATCTCCTGTCTCAGCCTGAGCTGCATCTGCAAAAGGTACTTTTCCACTGCAGGAACTTTCCCCAGGTACAGGGGATCTTTTGATTTTTGATTTCCGCTGTTGCATTTCAACAGCAGGAACCAGGGTCTAAATTTAGCTCTGACTTGGCCTTGAAAAGTCTCTGAGGGCGCAGGTCATGCAAGCTGAATGTTACTGATTGGTCCGGCGCTCGCAGTGTTTTTATTTTACCCCCCAATGGTCAAAAGATTGCAGCTGTATGCTCACTGTTTATTCTTTCATCCTACTTTCATGCTTTTTTTGCTGTTCTTTGAGATGGAGTCTGAGAAGAAAGCATACAGCAGATGAACCAACAATGCTGCCTTGCTATCTAGTTACATGAAAGACTACAAAATGTACGCAAAGATATCCACAACCGCAGTGTCACCGACCAGAGGACAAGCAAATGGTTTGACCGGCTTGATTTGAGCAAAGATCGACAAATAAACGGACTTCCTGTACTCTCATAACTCCGATATGATGTGACTGAGGGAGCCTAAGACGTGTTATGTTACACTTCAGCCTGGTTTATACTTCTTCGTTGACCCTACGCTGCATCGGTCAACACGGTCGTGAACTCTACATACTTGTGGGTGGATGTGTCCATGTCACGTGGCAATACCCCGCTGAAACACTTGAGGGCAGTGTGGTCTCTTTGTTAGTCGGGCCGCCTGTTACCTGCCCTCCCCAGCAAAACAGAGCGTTTTATGTTAATTTACAGCTAATACATGTTGCTGTTTATCATACAGCATTGATTACAGGGAAGAATAGAGAGGAGACGTCAGAGGAGATAAAATGTACAGTCCATGTGCAGCGAATCTGGAAGTGCTGTAAATGCAGGAAATACAATGGCGTCCAGTGGACCAATCACAGGGCTTGAAGTCAACGTTGGGGTTTCACGACGGGATATGTGAGTAGGCTTCTGAGTCTGAAAAGATCTATGTCGACCTTAGCGTCAATTCAATCACAGAAGTATAAACCAAGCTTCAGATTACTACGAATAGAATCAACCCTTCTCGACAGCGTGAAGCCGCTCCTGTTGATCAGAACAGCTTTAAATTAAACCCTCTGTTTGCTTATACTTCAGTGAAAGGCCTTGTTCCAGGGTGTTCTAATAGATTTCAACAATCCAAATTTAATTTAATTGAACACTTCAGAGTCCTAGTTTCTCCTCTTCCACACCCACACACACTCACTGCCCAGCGTCCTCTCAGTCTCCGTGCTTTAAGCCTATTAACGGCACATATTAATAGTTCTGGCAGGTTCTGGCAGGTTCCTCACAAAGAAAATGATGAGGACGCTTGGTGATGCCACGACAACTCCCACAACAACTCTGCGTGTCATTTCTGATTCTGTCTCCAGATGAAGGTCTGAGCTGAACGCGTTCACACCAAATGTTCTGAAATGTGTCCCAAATACTGATGCAACCAGAGCGCACCATGAGCGTGATGACTGTGGACATTTATAAATATCATACAAACCGAGGTTCTAGTGACAGGTGTGTAAACTAAGAGGACAGACAGTGAGCAGTTGTTGCTTCCTCCTCAGTTTGAAAGTAGTCAACATACTAACTCTACAGTCCCTGTGAATGTTTTAGACCAGCTCCCCAATCTATTTATTCATGGATGTCACCTGACCTGAGAGGTCTTCAAAGTTTTATCACTAATGGCTAAATCCCACCAGATCCATGTTCAGTCTTTCTTCCATCTGCTGCGGTCCTCGTCCATCAACACCAACCGGTTGCGTTTCGGAACCCAGCACGGAGCAGGACCGCCGCACTGCTGGAGTCATGTGACCGAGGTTTTCCCTCTGTAATCACTGAATCACAGATTCTCCTCCTCCTCTCCTCATCCATGTTGTCTTTCTGGTCCTCTGAAAACCTCTGACCTGTTGACTCCAGGCCTGGCTCCGCTCATCATGACTTTGGTTTGTTGTTGTAGTTAAGTGAAATACGATCTGGTGTAACACAGAGTGTTTTATTCTGAAAATGAACAGGATGTTTTCATTTTGTTTTGGTGAAACCTGACTTCCTGTCCCGCTCCATCTGCTCTGTTGAGATTGATGCGTCGTGCTCCGGCATCCAGCAAAAGATAGAAGTCTTGTGTATCTGATCCATTGCGTTCCGACCTGCCGGATCATCAGCCAGAACACAACGGAGTGGATCCAGTGGAAGTTAACACATTGACTAGAATAGAAACCTATCAGATCCTGTGCTGTGACGGATTGGAGACAGACCGGACACGGATCTGGTGGAATTTGGTCGTAACAGTTAAGTTGGGCGGCATGTGTCCCAGCCTGCAGCCCCCTTTCCCCCTGCTCTTTCACAGTTTCTTCCTCCATCCACTGTCATTGCCTTCTCCAAATAAAGGTCTAAAAGCCTCAAAAATATAACTTTAAAAAAAAATCCTCCATGTTCTTCTAGCTAACGTTTTTTGCCACATAGTCAACAGGTAGAGGTAAAATCATTAACTTTATAAATATACCGGGGATTGATTTGATGACGTGTGTGATCAGGTTCATCCTCTTATCACCTTTGCGATTCAGAATTTATAACATTTAGGAGGTTTTGACCAATCAGAATCAAGTATTTAATCATTAAGAAGGCGTGGTGATGAGATTACTGACCAAGTGTTTCCAGATTTATCCCTCTCTCCAAAGGCGCTGTAGGAACCGTCTCTATGCTTGTACTTAAGCTCCTTCTGATATCCTGCAACAAGAACATGAAGAAATCCATCAACGGTAGAATAAAGCCTCTTTATGAACTGACAGAACAACAGGTCAAAGGTCAAAAGAGCTGTGTTGCTGAAGACGTTTATAGTGTCGAGGCTGAAGTCTTCGTCAGAGTGGTTCGACTTCCCCAACTCTCATCAACATCTCACCTGCCTGCAGGAAAGGTATCGCTCTGTTCCTGATCTCCTCGGTCAGCTGTTTGGTGCTCTTCAGGTACTTGAGGATGAAGATGTTGGGAGCAAACTTCAACATGTTCTGCTCCCCGCAGCCATACGGCATCTGCAGAAGCTTATCTATGTTCTTCAGAGCTCGGCCCATCAGGTCACCTGCAGGAGAACCAGCAGAATGATTCCCACCATGCTCTCTGTCAGGGTTTAGTCAGTGTTAGCTGCTCTTTCAGATGCTTGTTCTAAGGTATAAGAGTGTCATTTACCCAGAACAGAGACAGTAGCCTTCTCTGACCCCTCCACAAAGAGCTCAGGCAACACAAGAGGAATGATCTGATCCAAAGGTCCGTCTGGAAACGAGGACAGCAGAGAGGAACGTTAGTGACACAAAGAAGAGAAGAGGAACATTTTGAGACAAGAAATAATTTAAGGCGTTACTGAGTCTTCAAAACCTCTCTCAGAGTTTTGCTCATCATATAAAAATTCCTCAAAAGCATTTTTTTTGTTGTTGTTGTTGAACAAATCTGCAACTTGTTGAATACAGATCTCCAAAGCTGAGCTACAAATACACACAGGTTACTACAAGTACTGCTGGCTGTGGGCCTCAAAGGCCATTGTTTTGTTGTTGTAGAACAAATAGTGCAACAAGAAAAGAAACCACAGAAACAGTGGTGTGTTGTTTCAGACTGCAGAGTTTATAATCCTCTCAGCACGGCCTGCAGCACGAGTGACGGAGCATCGCAGCTGCAGACGGAGGTCGACAATGCATACTGTTCAATCATATTTAGATGAAGCAGTTTCTCTGTGGAGACACTTTGTTGTAATGACTGAGGTGTGTTTTTAATTGCATTTCAATGTAAAATTAAATTCACTGCATCGTTCGTAACATCTGTGATCTGTACATTCAGAGATTCTCTGTTTCTGTCATTTGTTCAGCAGCATCTGAGCTTTTAGTCCAACTCACTAAAGGCGGGGAACTTTACCCCGGAACTACTGTACATGCGTTTCGACCGGTAGACCCAGGGTCTAGATTTAATTCAGGGGTAGATAATTTCCCCCCTAAAAAGTCCCTGCCAGGGGGGTAGTACTTTTCAAAGGTCCTGGGACTTTCTGGGGGTGGAGCCTGCAATGCTAAACGTGTCTGATTGGTAGATTAACCTCAGTGTTTTTATTCCACCTGTCGTCCACAATAACATCACACACATCTGTGATTCTCTTGATTTCTCTTTCTTTCATTAGTTTTTATTTGTTCTATCTTTTTTGTATGTGTGTGTACTTTTCAAAAGAAGAAGCTGTGATTCTCTTGATTTAGCAGCTTGTAACAGTAGTCTTCTCTCAGCCCATAGTGAATGCGTCTCTCCCGGTGTTACGGTTTTAAAAGTGACCCTGTAAACTGGAGACCTTCAGCTGAACGTGTCAGTGTTTGTGGAGTTTACACAGCTGTTGAAACACAGAGGGAGTTCCTGGGAATGCAAACTAGTTTTTATTAAGATTTCAAAATATCCTCATCAGATATTTAATGATGGTCTAAAGACGTTTATGAGGGATGCATCCGGCTGAGAGTCTCCAGTTAACAGGGTCACTGTTTAAACCATAACACCGGTCGATCTTGGCACAGGAATTTTTTAGTTCAGGGTAAAGTAGTTCTGGGGGCTAAAAGACCCTGGAACTCTTGGTCGAAATTCACCTTAAAGCTACACATTCCACTCCTTGCATAATATACTCCACTCAGATCTGAACACTCAGGTGAGTTAGATTGAGGTCGTGTGAATGCTCACTTGCAGGACAGAGGAGAGCATTGTGACTGACCGTCTGTGGCTCTCCTTCAGCCTGGTGGAGAGAGACAGAGAGCGTGAGGTTAGTAAAGATTTCACTCAAAAGGACTAAACAGATCCTCTAGAGTTCTTTTGGTTTCACAAAAGCTGTTTAATCCACAGTGAGTGAGGCAAAAGAGAAACTCAAGATGAGGTCTGGGTGATAAATCTGGGCAAAACATCAGCACAAGCAGGGATATAATTTCCCAAACTACCATTAAATATAATCTTTGTTTCCTGAGGTTGTTTGAGAGGTAATGTCAGAAATGTAAAACGGGGGAGGGGGAGAAGCACCGAGTAGATTCTGAATGACTTGAAATGAATGTCAAGTCAAGGTTGAAAAACATTTCTTTCCTTTCTGGTTTTCAGAGAATCCAGAGATTTAAAATATCCTTGATGTTTTAACTCTTGAGGGGAAATGAAGCACATTAAAGAGCTGTGGTCGTGCCGCTCTACGCAGAAAGGTCGCACCTCATGATCGTCTGCTGTGATGTTTGTGTTGTGTCTGACGGTCACTGACCTCCACCAGCAGCTTGCGGAGCACGGTGTCCTTCCGGCCCTTGTCGGGGAAGGTCGCTGGCTTGTTTTCACACAGAGCGACATCCTTCAGGGCCATCGCGCTGACCTTCAAACTCACCTGACCTGTGTGCACACATACAGGTCTTACTCTGAAAGCTGTGTGTTGATTACTGCTGCTGTGACAGTTTGTGTGATGAGGCATCAGCTTCCAATCCCATCCCCTTCCTTCCCATTTTAATTTGTCCTCTATTATCCCTATTTGTTACCTTATTATCCCTCACACTGCTCCATCTCCCAACCCCTCCCCTCCCTCCCTTCACAGCCCACAATCCTTCACACACAGGACAAGTACAGATCGCCCCCCGAGGGAGAGGTTTCTGAGTGTTTCGTCAGAGATACTACCTGACTTGTTAGTACAAGTGATTGTCAGCATTCCTCTAAGGGGGAGTTAGATGAGCGCAATTTGACATTCATCAGAGCCACGTCTCCATCCATGCTGATGGGGGCTGATAGACATTCTCTGCTTTCAGGGCCAGGCAGCAGCACAAAAAACACAGCCTGCAGTCTTTGCTTCCAGCGGTGCAAACGCAGCAGCTGTCAGGGCCCTTAATGCAGATTAATTAGCAGCTCATGGCTCATCTTTGTCACTGAAGGCTTGATTCACTTAAGGATTGCATGACTTCTGTGCCTGCTGAACCTGTGCAATGAAACAAACAGACTGTCTAATTCACTAGGTGTACATACAGGGTTACATTTACACCAGTCTCTTCTTCCAGATCTGGAAAAAGAAGTCATTGCATCCCCTGCACAGGTTGATGCAGTAATTCATGGTAGAGGAGTGCATAAATGAAGATACGTTTCAGAAGTTGGATGTTTCATATTCTAAATCCTTCATTTGATTGATCTTAGTAAATATTCTAATACTCTATGAGGACTTTGTCTTTCTTAATGACTATGCTGTCTTTGTCGTCTTCCCCCTCGATAACGACAGTAATGTTTGCTACTGTACTGGAGCTCACTCTGGGGACCTGCAACACCAGAGAACACACATCAGTTCAGTGTTATAAGGTTAAAGGTGACCACTCCACAGAGAGTTAACTGATGTCACACTCAGTGGCCAAAGATTGTTTTAATGCTGCTAATAAAAAAGCAGACCTTGAAGTCAAAGCAGAGGAAAAAGGTTTTTTCCACTGACTCCTCCAGGATGCGCTTCCTCTTTCCTCCTGATGGCATGTCGAGGGTGACGGACACACAGAAGCGCTCTGAGGGGCGAGGGATCAGCATACACAGTGTCTCCATGTTTCCTCCTCTCAGCTGAGAGCTCACTGTCACAGCAAAGTTTCTGCACAAGGAGGGAGAGTATAAGATCAGTTAGATTAGGAGATGAGATGAAACAGATCTGGACCACGTGTGAGAAAACTTTCACCACAAATACCCTAACCCTACTCATCCCCCCTTTCCTGGACATCTACTCATCCCTCCCTTCCTTGAGCCCTTCCTTAAACTTTCTTTCTTCGACCCCTACTCATCCTTACCTACAGTACATAGACCACTACTCTTCCCCCCTTTCATGGACATCTACTCATCCCTCCTCACCTCAACCCCTACTCATCCCTTCTAGTCATCCCTCCTTTCCTCACCCCCTACTGATCCTTCCCTACCTTGAGCCCTACTCATACTTCCTTTCCCCAACCCCTACTCATCCTTACCTACATCGAACCCTACTCATTCCTTCTACTCATCCCTCCTTTCCTCAACCCCCACTGATTCGTCCCTAAGTCATATTCATCCCTCCATCCCTCAACCCCTACTCATCCTTCCCTACCTCGACCCCTACTCATCCCTTCTACTCATCCCTCTTTCCTCAACCCTTTCCCATCACTCCTTACCTCAACCCCTACTCATCCCCTCAACTCATCCCTCAACCCCAGCTCATCCTTCCTTTCCTCGACCCCTACGCATCCCTTCTACTCATCTCTCATCACCTCGACCCCTACTTATACTTCCTTTTCTCGACCCCTACCCATCCTTCCTTACCTCATCCCTACTCATCCCCTCAACTCATCTCTTGACTCCTACTCATCCTTCCTTTCCTGACCCCTACCCATCCCTCCTTACCTCAATCCCTACTCATCCCCTCAACTCCTCTCTCGACCCCTACTCATCCTTCCCTACCTTGAGCCCTGCTCATCCCTTCTACCCCTCCCTCCTTTCCTTGACCCCTACTCATCTTTCCCTACCTTGAGCCCTACTCGTCCTTCCTTTCCTCAACCCCTACCCATCTCATAAGCTAAGTTAAGGCTGTCTTATACATTTCATATATTAGTCACTACAATGTTTGAAAATGTAAAACAGACATTTTTTTAACAAAAGAAAGTTGTTCCACCAGAACAGATACTACACTAAAGTGAAGACACATTTGTTCTCAATCACTTCTAACCACTTCTTATGTAACCTGTTGATTTAAGGTGGATAGCCTTCATCAGTCATCACTCATTGTTCCACTCTGTCACGTTAATATGAGCGCTTATAAAGACTTCATTTGTGTTTGACAGCCTGCTGAAACGATTCAAATTGGCACAAATTATAATTCAGATTGTGAACATGCGGAAAAACTTGTGCCATTAAGCTGGAAACTGTCTAAATGCACTTTTAGAAGTTCCTCAATAGACACATGCTTCAACAGGCTAAAAACTATGCTCATAGTTCAAATGTAATCAAATGCATTAAGCATTAAATTATTTAAGCAAGTTATATACACATTTTTTGTATTCATAACAAAAAATGAACTTTTTTAACCATGCTTTACTTGTTAGTGTAAATTAATTATAGTCCATGCCATGTTATCTGAGGGGATTTGAGACCTCTGAGTGTAAAGAGACTCTGTTACAGGGTTTACAGTCAGTACACTTCATATTACAGAAGCAATCAGATGCAGCTTGTAATCTGAGTGCTTTGTTCACATAGAGCAGAAAACATCACAATAAAATTTGCATCCTGTCAGGTTTAGAGCTGCAGCAGGTCAGGCAGACACAGGCCTACGAAAACACACAGCGATACGACACAAATTCTAACTTTGTGCAGATTTCATCATGTGCTCTACTTCTGCACACACTGGCTGACATCCACCAGACTAAACTTTAGCAGGTGATATGAAATGTGTCAGTTTGTTCTTTTACAACCAAGTCAAGAGGTCCATGTGGACTTATGCACAACTTCCCCCTGAGGGAGTTTTGTGTCCACTGGCATGACGCTCAAACCAAACTTTTGCAGACAATCTGAAATGCATCAGTTTGTTGGATGAATCTTGATTTACTTCCACGTCTATAATGTCGTGGGCTGATGTGGGACCAGGTAGGAGAGCTGCAGCAATGATGGCAGCAAACATTTGGATCACAGGCGCCATGTTGAGCAGAGTGGACTGCTCCAGATGAAGATGCACTTCCAGTCTGCAGTGAGTCTGGTTCAAACAGGGAGACAGATTGATAAACGAAGACGTGGCACTGGTTCCTGTTTATAACCCCAAAGCTCTGCCACCCTTCACCCTGCCCTAAGTTTGCTTGACCTTTGCAGACTCTTCCCTTTTACTAAAGGACACTCCCACAGTTTGTACCTGCTGCCAGAAGTTTAGATTAATTGTGCCAAGAGGAAAAAAATTTGACTTTTACTCGACCGACCACGTGCACACAGGTTCACATGTACTGTGCATATTGGTTTAACCAGATACTAACCACAAGCAATGTATTCAAGGAATTCTAGCTTCTGTATAATCAAGACAGTGAAAACCAGAAACTTATAATCAAAATATGAATATTTTAAATATAATAAATCTGGAAAATATTTAAGTCATTAATACTCTGCTTTGTGATTTCAGGAAAAAGTGCAATCGAGAAAACATATTAAAGTGCACTCTGTTCTTATGTGCCTGAGACTGAGGGATGTCTATCTTGCTGCAGGTTCACAAGTGCTGGTGGTTTAGTCCTGAGTGGTGGAGACTCTCAGGATGGAGTGAATGTGTGCATCAGTGAGACAGGTGAGTAAAGTGGTTTTGATCTCACAGGTGTGTGCCTCAAACATGCAGAAGATTTTCATGCATGATTTTAGAGACAGTGTGGAAACTTTGCAGCACTCCCAGAGTCATGCTTTAATTTAGTTCATCATTACCGTAGACTCTAACAATCAGACATGGACAGAACAACCGCTATCTCAAGTGAAGCCAAATTTTCCAGAGCCCCCTCCTCCTGGTGAAAGCTGCAGCGTCACCCATAAAGATCCCCTCCTCCGATATAATAGATTAAATCAACTAGAAAATCAAAAAACACTTCATATAAGCTTTTCTAAAACATGCTTTCTGTCTCAGCAGTGAGCTCTTCTCATGTTGATTTAAGTTCATGTCTTGATTCTGTTATTTGATTTAAAAAATAAGTAATGCATCCAAGGGTCTATTAATGCCTCCAGAATATAAACACTTTACATCACTCCCTTTGTTTTTGTTGTCAGAGTAAGATGACCAAGTTTTCAAACTCTACTGCAATTAAGATTTCAGAAGAAGAACACCTCAATAGTCTGATATCCTCTATCAAATAATGCTCTTGACAAGCGCCGAGGGTTCTGCAGAGCACATCTCAACAGGAAGCAGTACTCTATAAAACACCGGTGTAAACTATTTTGTGTGTTCCTAGTTCTGAGCCACATTTATTAATGATTAAACATCGACAAATTGAAAAATTTGAAAGAAACGTGAAGGAGTTTAGGTTGCAACAAGTGATGTTTACATTCACTATTGCTCAAGCTTGATGAGGTGAGACGTGTTCAAACAGCTGCTGAAGTGTCATCATCATAACCAAAAAAATCCTCATGCATTTGTCATTATTTGTTCAAACCACCGCACTCCCCTGGGGCTTAAAATAAATATGATGTTGGTCTAAGTAAGGCATACTAACTAATGGGGACCACGTCGTCTTCATGAGTGCTGCAGCCACATGAGGAATATTCTGTTCTACCCAGAGAAACTGTTCTCTGAAAGCCTGTGCACGCACAAACTAGATTCAACCAAAAAGAAAGGCCAAAAACAAAAAACACTTATTCAATTGTTATGTTACATATTCCTCGTGCAGCGACGGGGCAGCAGGTTTTATTTTGTCTGGATGTTCGGTGAACCTTGAATTTGTGTTGCTGTGATATGTTGTTTTTCATCCTGGAAGTGCACATTCAGCTGACCTACTTGTGTGCTAAAAAAAACCTTGAACTTTTAACTGCACGGGTCAGCTCCGATCCTTTTATGCAAATGAGTTATTTGCTCAAATAAATATAATGTATTTACTAAAAGAGAACAAGGAGCTCTGTTGTTCCTGCACCTTGCTTTACAAGGAGCTGCCCTGTCTGAGCAAACAGCGACGTCCTCAGAGTTTGACGTCACTTCATACATCGTTGCAGATAAACGACAGACACTTTGCTGCTGCAGCTCGGCTGCCTGCTTCTTACTGTAATGCAGCTCTTTGGGAGGTGTGTGGACGTGAAGTGTGTGTGTTCACACAGGCGAGGGTATTAGACATTCAGGCTAAAGCAGACTGTTTGTTTCATGTCTCTCATCTCTAAATCCAGGGAGGGGCTCATTAAATCTGGCTCCTCATCTCTGCCTGATGAATTCTTTATTACAACAGTGTGTTCACCCTGAGCGCCTACAAAGATATCATATAAAAGTTCTGTTAACTGGGGCTTGATGATCTCAATGAGATGATCTTTTACAGCTAAAAGCTCCCTCTGCACAGCCGGCTGGAGCCTTTGCAGAAAGAGAGAGCACATGGACGAAACATCCACCAGTATGAACAAAAGTTAGACACTGCACAGGGATTTAGATGTTCAAAGGAGGAGCTTACGCCTCTGGGCCATGCTGGGCCCTCTTGTGTCGGAGAATGAAATCTGTTGTTTAACAAGCTTTTATTGGAATCCACACTTCTACCAAAATGTTGAAGATCAGGGACAAACAGAAAGCCGCGGTGGTGGTACATGAGCCAGCGATGAGCAGTCAGTTAGGCCATATCAGACTGTATGATTCCTGTATTGGTATAAAAACATCCAGGGGTTGTGTGTTCGTATGTGTGTGTGTGTGTGTGTGTGTGTGTGTGTGTGTGTGTGTGTGTGCAAGAGCAGGGATTTGTTGACCCTCTGGTGGTCTTTGGTATTTGTATAGCGCCAAATCACAACAAACGTTATCTCAAGTCGCTTTTACAAACAGAGCAGGTCTAGACCACTCTATGTCAAATTATGAACAGAGACCCAACACCAAGACTGGATAAGACTCAGTCTGATCTCACCTTAATCCACCATGAGCATTGCACCTCGCAGCATTTAGCAAGTTACAGTGGAGAGGAAAAACTTCCTTTAACAGGCAGAAACCTCCAGCAGAACCAGACTCATGTTAGACACACATCTTTGTTCTAAAGCCCATGCGTGCTTTAGAGACCTGGACACTGTATTTTGGGTTCAGTTTGCAGAGTGTCACGTTAAGGAAAATGTCCCATCAGATACTTCTGTGTTGTTAAATGTCTGCACCCTGCCACTTGTTGGTGCTGTAGCTTCAGTTGACATCTGCCGCCTTGATCTACTACCTGGATGTAAACAAGAACAGAAAAAAGTCTCGCCCTGTCAGGATATTTGGATTAATAACCAGCTCACTGCACATTATCTTTCTAATTACAGACCAATGATGTAAAAAGAGGTGATATCAAATATTTGTAAGCCCCATCATGGAGCAACCAAGAAAATGACCACTCAAAATGAACCATCCGATTCTACCTTGATTTGAAGATAGAGCCAGCTAAACAAAGTTTTTTATTCACATCTGATGTGATGAATGGTGAGTTTGAATACCTTTTTTATAACAGGGTGGACTTGGAATCTGCTGTTTTGGTCATGTTTCATGTTCTCTCTCCCAGGAGTGTGACACGTGGGCGTTGTGGCAGGCAGGTGCATGTATTTACTGCACGCTGACATCAATTTGAACCCTCCCCCTGTATGCCTCAACATAATTTTAGTTTTTCAATTTTCTTTTTATTTAAGTTCAAGATAGATTTATGCAGCACATTCTCAAATGAGCACTTTTTTTCACAAGAAAAAAAAACAAAGAGGACAGACAAAATTACAACAAACAAAGAAAACACAACAGTCCATGTGTAGCAGTGAACTAAGAGAGTTAAAAGTAAAGCTGTAGATTTACCTGAAATCCGTTCTATGGGGGTTAATGAACTCAATCCATCACGTCCAACATTTATCAAAAACATCACTTTTGAGCCTCAAAGTAAACGTTAGTTTTTCCATTACAAAAATGTCATGCATCACATTAAACCAATCTACTAATGCAGGTGAATCCTGACATAACCACTTTTACGTTATGGCTTTTTTGCTGGCCACCAGCATTACTCTAAACATGTACACTCTGGAAAAGCCGAGAAGTTGAGGTGGCATCCTACCCAGATACAGTACTTGAAAACATAAATCCATCTTGATTTTTAGAACTTGTTCCATGCTATCTCTGATTGACTTCCAGTAATTTTCAATCTCTGAACAATCCCAAAACACATGAAAGTGGTTTGCTCTCTGAGTCTCACACCCTCTCCAACATGCTGTCTGCCCCTCTGAATGTTTTTGTACAGGTGTTATAAAAAACCTAACCAAGTTCTTCCAATTGTACTCTCTCCAAGACAGGGAGTTGGTTGACTTCCATTGCTTGGCATTTAAATCCTCCCACTCCTCCATCGAGATTGCAAAGTTACCCTCACGTTCCCATTTCTCCTTTATGTAGGATGTACTCACTCCTCTTAACTCCTGGAGGCCTTTGTATAGCTTAGAGATAGTTTTGAAACTTGGCTGGGATTTGTAAGCTGAAATGAAAATTTTTAATATACTAGACCCAGACCTAGAGTTTTCCAAACTTTCTTTGCTGAGCCTCCACATAATTTAACTAATAAATCACCCTGCCACCGCCACTGAGTCCAAACATGTTCACACTAAGTTTTGATTTAAAGCTGATTTTTTTTTTTTTACTTATAAATGATTTGTTTAAGCAGCTAAAACATGTCCTTCAGATTCGATGATTGGTAACGTGAACAACAGTGACAACAGTATTCTTAGATCGGCCTTTTTGAATGGGTGTGTATGTGGTTTCCTGTACTTCCGGAGCCAGCCTCAAGCAGATCCTTGATGAACTGCAGTTTTTCCGCATTGGACTGACCGGAGGTTGCCGTCTGGTCCTGACTGAAGTAGTGTTTTTTTGACCAACACCTCATTCATGTCTGGTCTGGTCGGACACAAGCGAGCCGGATGCGACCCTGGTGGTGAGGCTTTCAGCAGTGTGTCTGCCCCCTGGTGGCTGGCTGCAGTACAGGTAAAAAAATCCATCGCAGTCAAACTTTAAAAAATAAATACACGTCGTACAAATGTTTTTCACATCCGTATGCTGTGGTGATATGTAGTTAGTATTTGACTGTTTTGTGTTCAAGGCCTCTTTTTTCTGAAAAGTTTCTTTTTCGTTAGTTATTAGAGTTTAAAAAACAGGGTTTTACTTCCTGTTTCCTTTGATTCACAGCCGCCGTAGAGTGAAACTTCAAAGGACACACAGCGTCTTGTGATGTCACGCTGTAGGGCGGAGCTTATTACAGTGGCTTCACAGGCTCTGGCTGCACAATGGCTGCGCCCAGGAGAGGGATTTTTTGGCTTCAGAACTGTACAACGGGAAGAGGCGGAGCATCGCTGTCCATTTTTATTTACAGTCTATGGTCGGACCTACCTCCTTGCCCTCTCATGGCGGTTTTGGGGCATTAAAAACTGCAGTTTAGAAATCATCAGTCTTGTTGTTGATGGTTTAATTTGCTTTTGTAGGTCATAGAGATGCATCGTTTTCAATTTCACACCGCTATTCAACCAGTGAAAAACTCCTCACAGGAGCTTTAAACAGAACGAGCTTCAGTATCATCCCCCTTTTCCTGCTCACACCTGAACAACCTTTAATCAAGTACCACTGTTGTTTCATATATCGGTGCAGTGATGAAGATAATTGATGTTGGCTATTGTTGTGGTGGCTGACATATTGACACATTTATTGATTGAGAAGTTTATTAGGGGACCTGTCGTAGCCCCCGGGCACACACACTCACAGTCAACACTCGTACCTTGTGTGCCCAGTGTGATAATCTGGTTTTCTGAGTCTATAAAAAAATGACCATCACAGGACATGGACTGCTTTTCTTAATCTTTGAAGGTTTTATTGTGAAGGTCCCAGTGTTTGAAAGGAGAGACAGCAGTAAGGAGAGGCAGGTGACTGATTATTAGATCATTACTGACAGGATGATGAACAGCAGAAACTCCCTCTGACAGATCAGAAACAGAAGGATGATGTTAATATAAAACAAAGAGAAGAAGGAAAAGTCAGAGAAAAAGGTTTCTTTCTCTTTATTTGGTGATTCTTGCAGGAAGGAGAGAAGTCCATTCTGGCTTTTCTGCAGGATTGTCATGTGTCCGTTTTAACCCTTCTTGGGGACTTCACCTGGAGAGGAAACACATTTATTACATACTGCACCTTCAATCCACCATCATGCACCTTTAAGTACACAGTTAGGCAGCTTTTATTTTCAGTATTAAAGCTGCATCAGGAGAAATGGCTTTTGTTTCTACATTAGTATTTAAATGTTACTTGCTCTCCAAGCAGTAATGGTTGTATTCAGTGACGGCTTCATCACCTGTAAACAAAACACATTCAATAAACCAGGGTTTAGGGTGCATGTTGTTCAGTCATATCTGCATTTAAATCATACACCTCCAGTCAATATCACAAACATTTTCCATGCATTTGTAGTTAAAGGAAGTTGAAGGAAATCAAACATCCCACAAACACTGAGTCTCTTACTTGGCTGGTAATAATCGTAGACTTTGACCACAGCTGGTTTCATGTTACTGACTTCCATTTCTGCATCTCCCTCCAGTGTTAAACTGTACATCATTGGGCTTTCTGGACGGAGCTGTGGTTTAAAAAGAAAAGAACAGTGTGTCATCCTGTCTCTTTTACGTTCACTCACACAGAAAGAGAGAGGAGCTGTTTGGATGGTGTATCGCCACATAGCCAGGTGGACCAGTCTGGTGCCCCTTTTTAAGACTTTTCTACCTCACAGGGTTATAATCATGCATTTAAAGGTGACATATCACACTTTTTTCATCAATATATATTGGTCTAAGAGGTCCCCAAAACATGTCTTTAAAGTTTATGCTCAAAAAAACACTTTGAAATCAGATTTTGGCATGCCTGAAAAACCCTCTTCTTCAGTCCTCCTCAGAACACTCTGTTTTCTCTCTGACCACGCCCCCTCAGGAAGTGGATGTGCCTTGGCTGTCCAGCATGTTGGTCTAATTTTTACATGTTGGCTGAATATACACGGCTGCTCACAGACCTGCGTTACTTCAACCCTCTGAATCTGATCCAGAATCTGATCCTGACGGAGAGGCGCCTGCAGCAGGACCTTTCTGAAGGATTGGTCACAGATTTTGTGTTTCTTGTTGTTTTATTTATCAGTATGTTGATGTGTGTCTTGGTACACAGCTACGAACATGTAGCTATGTGGCTATGCTAAGTAGCGCTAGCACTTATCCATGATAAATAAAAATCATCCACTAGATCTTCAAATCTGCAGACGTGGGGAGTAAAACCGACCTTTGTGTTTATTAAGACAGCCTACAACTAGCATGCCTCCCTCCTAAGCTCCTTGTTAGCACACATTTGTGCAGGTAATGAAAAACGGAGGAGGGATTCAGTATTATTTTATACAGTCTATGGGCTGAACAAGCTCCGAGCTCTGACTCCGTGACAGACCGGATATTGTTGTTACGTAACAAAAACACGGAAGTCTGAAACGGCTCGTTTCACACACAATTACAGAAAGGTGGAGAAATCAGAACAGGGGCAGAATGGAATTTTAACATTCTCGGGGGGTTTGTAGACAGGGACACATATTTCAGGTAGAGAACCATTAAAAAGTCCATTTTGCATGATGTGTCACCTTTAAAGAACAAACAGTATATACTATTAAGTAAAAAAACCTTTGATTGAAACGTCTTCTAATTTTAAGAAAACAGCGGAGGCGGGTGGTGTGAGTCTCTGGGGATTGCTTGTGGGCAGTGTGTGCAACCATACCCCACAACTATCAGTGCTATCCAACCCGGACCCAGATAAGCGGTAGAAGATGGATGGATGGATGGGTTTGTGTTTGACCACGGTGGAATCATGTTGGGTTTCTCAAAATAAATAATTCAAAGTGTCCTGAGAAAAGTTTTAACATCGTTTGATGCTATATAAATAAGAACGGTTGTTTCTCAGTGTATGCTTTCTGATTCTCAATTGTTGCAGGATTTAAGGTTGAGTCAATTTTGAGCACAATATAAGGTTTGTTTTGATGACCAAACCGTCTCCCAAACTCCCTCAGAAACAGAGATTCAAGTGCAAACTATGTGAAGAGTGTCTAAAAAGCATCTTCAGTGTTTGAGAGTAGTTGAAAAAAGTTGTGATGCACAATGAGCACTGTTTCACTATCAGCCTGTGCTTCTTACCGCGTCTAAATAGGCGATGGCGTGTCCGGTCTCCACATCCACACGCTTCACTGAGTCCTCCTCCAGAAGCTGAAAAAGTACAGACTGACCTCAGTTGACTCAAATATGTGGCAGGAGCTACATCAGTACAGTCTAATATCATCAATGCTTTGTGGTATGCAGCTGAGGAAGAACTGACCTGCTTCAGAGAGCTCGGATCCGCAACGTATCCGGACAGCATTTTGATGTCCAGGATCACCATGTTTGTCTCTTCTCTCGGGCCCTGGTAGCTGCACAAACACACGCACACACGCACGCACACACGCACACACACACACACGCACGCACACACACACACACACACACACACACACACACACACACACACACACACACACACACACACACACACACACACACACACACACACACACAGTTCATGATGTGCCCTGCTACATGGTTCTTCTCATGGTCTCCTCTTGCAGCTAATGATATTCAAGCCCACAGAGTTCTGCAGCTCCGTGAAGTTTGACCAAGTTTTAGTTTTACTGAGATGAGCTGCGCTGTGCACTCTCTTCCTGACCGTGCTAATTCTAACCTGACACACCAGATAGACTGTCTGACATGAGACCACTATCATCTCTCTCTCTTCATCTCCCTCTATCCCTCTCTCCAACACGGTCTCAGCAGATGTGTGTCTAACATGAGTCTGGTCCTGCTGGAGGTTTCTGCCTGTTAAAGGAAGTTTGTCCTTGCCACTGTAACTTTCTAAATGCTGCAAAGTGCTCTGCTCATGGTGGATTAAGATGAGATCAGACTCAGTCCTGTCTGGAAGATGGGACTGGATCTTATCCTGTCTTGATGTTGGGTCTTTGTTAATAATAGAACATAGAGTACGGTCCAGTACCTGACTTGCACAAAGAGGATGAGCTTCTGCGCGCTGGAGTCACACTTAGCAAAGGATTTTACAGAGATGGTGAAGCTGGAGAAGTCGGGAGGAGGGGGGATGTTATAATCCATCGAGATCTGAGGAGAGGGAAGACAAATTTGGATTCAAATTAAAAAATGTTGATTACATGTGACAGATGCTGTTTCACTCCAGCACAATAAAGTATTCAAGGAAGTACTTTCTATCCTTGAAGTGGTCAGGACCACAGTCATACAGATTTCCTGTAAATATTCGGATGATAACAGAATATTTCATAATAACAAACATTTTGAAATACTGATACGTCAGAGAGCAAAGGCCTCCTCATGTTTTTTTCTTGAATATTTTTGCAGCTTTTAATGTGTTTTTTTTACTTGTGTGATGCAACCATAGACTGTATATATATATATAATGGACAGCATCGCTCCGCCTTTTCCCATTGTACGGTTTATGAAGAAAGCTGCCATCTTGTACATTTTCTGCAGCCAGAGTCTGCGCAGTAGGGAATTTGTGTGTTTCCACGGCAACAAGCTCCGCCCTACAGCGTAGTATCCCGAGGTCCTACAGAGTTTCTCTCTACGGCAGCTGTCAATCAAAGCAAACCAGGAAGTAAAACCCAGTTTTTTAAACTCTAATAAGTAACGAAGAAGAAACTTTTCAGAAAAAAGAGGCCTTGAACACAAAACAGTCAAATAATAACTACATATCACCACAGCATACGGATGTGAGAAACATTCGTACCACCTGTATTTATTTTTAAAGTTTGACCGCAGCCCCATTCAAATGAATGGGGGAGAGAGTTTTTGACCTATACTGCAGCCAGCCACTAGGGGGAGCAGCTTTTGTGGCGGCCTCACTTCGAGCCGAGCGAGATGACGTCCATTTTATATGTAGCTCTAGCGAATGTTCAGACAGGAAGACTATAAAGCATCACAGCAGTTGTTTAACTCTACTCTCCCTCGTTCAATAGCTCACCCGCTTCCAGCTGCACGCTCCAGAGCTGTCATTGGTTAATCAGCGGCGGCTGTCATCCAATAGCTCAGTGGCCAACCTTATTGTCAGCCTATCAACTTTCTGCTGTCTTTTTAAATGTGTCTCTCTCTCCAGCTAGTTCCTTCTTGCATTGATGGTGCGCACCCCTCCACCTCCCCATCTCCACCTGGTGTCTGCAAGTCTTCCATTCCTAGAATTCATCAACCACCTCCACCAGTGTCTGGACTCTAGGGGGATTTCTTCTGCTGCCAAATTCACACATCCTACGCTGACAAAATTATACCCATAGAGTCCTTACTCCAAAGATTTCTGTCAAGTTTCAGTATTCATTAAGTTGTAATAAATAACATTTAATCTTCAAACTGTGTCTCTCCTGATTGATAGACAGTCTATGGATGCAGCGCTGAAAAACTGTGCAGTCTGCATGTTCCCTCTGTGCATGCACAGGTTCCCTCTGGGTATTCACGTCTTTCATTGCCTTCAGTTGCAAGTGTGTGAGTGTGTGAGTGTGTGAGTGTGTGTTTGACAGGTGTATCAGCCCTGTGATTGACAGGAGACCTGTTATTGGCCTCTCATGTAATAAAAGCCGGGACAGGCTCCAGCTCCCCGTGACTCCAGATGGGAAAAGCAGAAAAGATAATGGATGGATGATAGTTCCTTGACTCTAACAGCTCTTCAGTTTCTCTATAATTTCATTCTGACCTTCATCTCTGTCTTTGTTACACCTCCCTCACATGTTCCTCTTATCTTGTCTGTTAAGTCCTGTTGTTGATTGTACCTGCACCAGCACACAGCTCTTCCCCTCGGCCTTCACCGTGTACTCTCCGGGAACCTTACTCAGACTCTTCTCCTGGTACAGCAGTCTGTTACTCTGGTCCACAATGAACTCCATGCTCTTGACTCCCGGTGATGTCACAGTCACTGTAGTTTTGCCCTCCTTGCTGTAGGTGGCAGCACTGTACTTAGCCAGAGCCTGGAGGGCCACCACGGTGTCCTGAGGAGCAGAGAGAGGCGGTGTGTCATTAAAAAACACACAGGGGGGATAAAGGGTTTCTCATGAAGGGAATCTGTGGAGTCTGCTCTACCTGCGTGGAGGAGAAGCCGCCGTATTGATTCTGCTGCTGAACGAGCCAGCGGATGATGCTGGCAGAGTAACCGAGCTCGAAGCCTGGCAGGGTGGGACCGGAGAGCAGAGCCAGCAGCACGTAGGAGGTCATCTCCACCTCCAAAGAGTCCAGACGAGACTTTGAAGCCCCGGCTCGGACCCAGTGACGAGTGCCTCCTGCCAGACAGAGCAAAGGAGGCATCAGTACATCAGCAGAGAGTAACTCTGTGTGCTTCATCTTGATGAATGAGTGCACCTGATTTCAGAAAGGATTGTACAGATTGAAGTCTTGATTCCACAGCATATGTCTGTGCCATGGTTTTGCTTTGACTGAGGGTGCATGCTCTGCCCCACCACAGGCATGTGAAGCACTTGGGATATCACAAAACCATGTGGGAACTACAGAAGATCACGCAGGAGTATCGACTATCTGTGTGTCATTATGTTTAAAGTCTACATTTTTGTTATACTTTGTTGTTCTGTTACCTTCAGACACAGTTAACAGATAAAAGTCCTGTTGTGATGGATGCGGGTCAAACATTTAGTGAAGTGCAGACGATGGTTCACTCACCCTCTGTGTTGGACTTCAAGTGCAGCTCTTGGATGAGTTTGCTCCTCATCTTCTCATCTTTAGCCAGAGTGAAGGTGTAGGACAGCAGGGCGGTGGTGTACAAGTTGTCCACCTTACCATCCAGTGCTGTCTTCAAACAGCCCAGACATTTCTCCACCACGGGATCCTAAATCACCACAGAGAGACGCAGAGATGACGGAGAGCTCAGGGGGGCATGCAGACATGTACGCATGTTGGCAACACAAGGTTAGAAGTAAACACCTCTGATGCATTTTAAAGTGATTTCAAATAAAGGGTGATGTTATAAAAAACAGAGGTGATTAGAGTTTGAGGTAAACATGGAGGGATGGCAGACTCACCGAGGCCTTGATGTTCAGCTCCAGCATAGCAGCCGCGACGTAAGCTGTCAGCGTCACGTCATCCTTCACTCCTCCCTGACAGAAAACAGTTGTTGGAAGTATTTTAAAGGTGACATATCACGCTTTTTTCATCAATATATATTGGTTTAAGAGGTCCCCAAAACATGTCTTTAAAGTTTATGCTCAAAAAAACACTTTGAAATCAGATTTTGGCATGCCTGAAAAACCCTCTTCTTCAGCCTCTGTTTTCTCTCTGACCACGCCCCCTCAGAAAGTGGATGTGGCCTCGGCTCTCCAGCATGTTGATCTAATGTTTACATGTTGGCTGAATATACACGGCTGCTCACAGATAGTGTTACTTCAACCCTCTGAATCTGATCCAGAATCTGATCCTGACGGAGAGGCGCCTGCAGCAGGACCTTTCTGAACCATTGGTCACAGATTTAGTGTTTCTTGTTGTTTTATTTATCAGTATGTCGACGTGTGTCTTGGTACACAGCTATGAGCATGTAGCTATGTGGCTATGCTAACTAGCGCTAGCACTTATCCATGATAAATAAAAATCATCCACTAGATCTTCAAATCTGCAGACGTGGGGAGTAAAACCGACCTTTGTGTTTATTAAGACAGCCTACAACTAGCATGCCTCCCTCCTAAGCTCCTTGTTAGCACACGTGTGCAGGGAATGAAAAACAGAGGAGGGGTTGAGTTGTATTTTATACAGTCTATGGGCTGAACAAGCTCCGAGCTCTGACTCCGTGACAGACCGGATATTGTTGTTACGTAACAAAAACACAGAAGTCTGAAACGGCGTGTTTCACACACATTTACAGAAAGGTGGAGAAATCAGAACAGGGGCAGAATGGATTTTTTTCATTTTCAGGGGTTTGTAGACATGCCAGGGAAACATATTTCAGGTAGAGAACCATTAAAAAGTCAATTTTGCATGATATGTCACCTTTAAATAAAATCTGAAGACTTATTTTGGGAGTTGGAGGTGGAGTTTTGTTCACTGTTTATTTTCTGTTATTGTTTTTCCTTTATCTAATCGACTACCAAACCTAACAACCCGTGTAATACTAAGTGTAATGTGTGTTCTAACACAATTCTGCAACATGTCAGTCGTTTCAGACTTTGCAGAGCCAAAGCAGGTCTGTGAAAACCTTATCACAATATAATAGTTGAAATTATAAGTCTAAAGGGAGGCTACTTTGGAACACAGTTTTGCAGGATGAATGCAAAAAGTCAAGCTATTGAACCCCAAGCGTATCATATTTGATACCTCAGTTTTTGAGGTATCACATCATCTACATCATCAGTGTGATATATTTTTTCCATAAAATCCTGATGTATACAATCAGATACATGCAGTGCACAGATAATCCACCAGGTGTGTTATTCATGCACCAGACGGACGTCATTTGAGACATCCAAAAATGTCAGCTGTGGATCAGAGACCCACTCAAGGTTTTTCAGGGATATTTTTAACAATTTTTAAAAAAGGTTTGAATGAAAGAAACTTTCAAATTTGTACTTCAACTTTAATAGGAATAGTTACTGGATTGATGCAATGTGAAACTAATATTTCATTACTTAACTTAACTTACTTAAAATGATACAGGAGGTATATAAGGCAATTTATTTGGAGATCTGTCAATCAAAATGTATTATATTTCATACATTATGCATTCCATAAAGAAACATTCAGTCTTTTTATTATTTAAGAACATGTTTAAATGACATAATTCAGTACATTTAGTACTGAGTAGAAATTGAGATCTTTATAGCTTATATTGTATTTTTATATATGAAACCTGTTGAATCTTGATGATTGATGACTGGTTGAATGTTCCCATGGCTCCCTAGTGAATAATTATCTTTTGCTCATTGAATTCCACTAAAAAATTAACAATTCAGAGAAGATATACACATAAATTAGTTTTTTTTGTTGTGCAGTAGATACAGAATATCTATGACATTGTCGTGCAATATGGAAAAAAATAACTTCTATGTTTGAAATTACTTTGGGACAAATTGGAAGGAAACTCAAAGTTTAATAGGCTCAAAATTTTGTTTTTTAAACTTTGTGCAATAAATTTGCACCAGAATGCCTAATGTATCACATATGACACAAATTCAATCTCATATATGAATATTGCTATTTAATTCATTTTTTAAGATTATTTGTCAGAAGGTCCAATAAACAATCCATTTTCAAATAATTAAAATGTTCTGGCAATTATTTGATGGTTCAGGCTTTACAGAGTTAAGCAACTGCATTGCTTAGATGTTAATAAAGAGTTGTAATGATGCACCCTCATGCATCTTTGTTGTTTAGACAGTATGAATTTGTGAGTAAAGGTTGTGTAACATACTATCCCTTGCTAACAGGATGATACTGCATGACTCACCGTCTGAATCCTTCTTTGATTGGTTGTTACACACCACACACACACACACTCGTTTGCACCCCAATAGTGTCATCCACACTGGAGATAAAGGAAGTCAATGAAGAGGGAAATCTTCCCCTACCTTCATGGCGTTGTGGAAGAGTTTCCCCACAGATTTGATGCAGCCGTCTGGACCCTGCTGTTTGGAAAGCCATGCCCTGGCTTGGTCGATGTGTTTGTTCTCCACATATATGAACTGACGTGCCTGGGCGAAGGACTTCATGACAAAAGCAGTCAACCTAGAAGGACAAGCACACATCAATGGAAATGTTAATGTAACATCCCCAGGGTGATACCTGATGATTAAAATCAACATGATATTTTTATTGATAACCAAATCCTGCAAACCAAATGTAGTTTAGTGTGGGTATAAGCCTTCCAAAGGGGAAGGAAGTCCTGTTAATGAAAGGTTCTTCAGCTCCAGGGTCAAAGAGAGTCTCTTTCCAGGTTTCTAAAAGTGCACCTGATTTCTCTAGATACTTATGGAGATAACTAAATGGGATACATGACTGATATCAAGAGCTTAGAGAATCCAAATTCCCAAGGAGAAAGAGTGCTCAGGTTTAAGCCAGTTTAGGACTATATCCCTCCTAAGATTGATGTGTGGTATTTTCAGATCTGGAAAATGAGTTTTGGCACAGGGCCACAAAGCCTTGAAAATCTTTTATTTCTCCCAAATAAAACAACAGTTTGTTACAGATGTATGGTTGAGCTATGTAACAGTTTTAAATAAAAAATCTTGCCTGATTAAAAAGCTCCTTCTCTCTCTCTTGGCTTCATGTTGTTCGACTCTTTTAATCTCAATGTGAGTCCATCAGTGGCAAAAGCAAGCATTGGGAGGTATTTGGTTTTTGTCCTGGTTAATTGCAAAGCAGCCTTTAAAGCACCACTCAGTGATGCGAACTAAAGAAATCGACTGGAGCAAATCCAAACTTTTTGCAACATTTTTGAAAACGTGGATCCATAGACATTTTGAAAAAAAAAGCGTTGCACAATATGACTCTCTGTCTCCTTAGTGTGAAACAGTTAGTTGCTATCTTTATCCGCCTCACAGGAGACTTCCACCAGATCCGTGTCAGACCCACTGTGGTACGGCTCCATGCTCTCTCGTCTGTCAACACCAACCAGTTGCGTTTTTCAGAACGCCGGACAGCTGGAGTCATGTGACCGAGGTTTCCCCACTGTAATCACTGAATCAAGGATTCTCCTCCTCCTCTCCTAACCCATGTTGTCTTTCTGGTCCTCTGAAAACCTCTAACCTGTTGACTCCAGGCCTGGCTCCGCTCATCATGACGGTTTGTTGTTGTAGTTAAGTGAAATACGATCTGGTGATAACACAGAGTGTTTTATTCTGAAAATTAACTGGATGTTTTCATTTTGTTTTGGTGAAACCTGACTTCCTGTCCCGCGCCATCTGCTCTGTTGAGATTGATGCGTCGTGCTCCGGCATCCGGCAACAATAGAAGTCTTGTGTATCTGATCTGGAAGACTCGACCTGCCGGATCAGAGACGCAGCTGGAACGCAACGGAGCGGATCCAGTGGAAGTTAACACATTGACTAGAATAGAAACCTATCAGATCCTGTGCTGTGACGGATCGGAGACCGACCGGACACAGATCTGGTGGAATTTGGCTGTTAGGGGTTGGGTAAAAATTGACACGCTGTTAGCTTAATCTGGAAAATAGTTTTTGGCCTGGACAACCAAAACAATGAAGTAAAAGAGGCTAAAAAGCTTGGCGTGACACTGAAACCTCAAACAGCTCATCTCTGTTATAAACAGTCACATTTAACCCGCTCCTTCAACGACTGATGATCAGTGCAGCTCTGAATAAAGTCTGCGTATTTACTCATGCCCTATTGGAACTCTCTCTTTCAGAGTATTTTAATTGATTTAGACAATCCAATCCCATTTCCTGTTGGAAGTCTAATCTAACTCCAGAGTCCTAGTTTCTCCCCTCACCACAAACACACACCCACACACACTCACCGCTTGCCAAACTGCCCAGCACCCGCTCAAACAAAACGATCCCCCTGAGGCACTCTGCTTTAAGCCCATTAAATCCAAATGTTAATATTTTCTGGCAGGTTTCTAAACAAAGTAAATTATTAGGACACTTCCTGGTGCCAAACACCTCCCACTGCCTCTGCGTGTCATTTCAATATTCTCTCAACAAATCAAGTGTGAGATTTGAAAATGTTCACAGCTTTAAATAACATTCTTTAAATGTTCCTTGACCACTGATGCAACCGAACCATATCGTGAGTTATATAATTCTGATCATTTCTATTATTCATGTTATTTAGAGAAACTTGTAACCTTAAGATTTAGTGTCAGGTGTGTAAATCAAAGAGAGACAGTGGGTGGTTTCTGCTTCCTCCACAGTTTGAAAAACGGCCCCGATTCCCAAAAAGTTGGGACAGAATTTGATGGTTTCCAAATCATTTTTGGTACATGCTCCATAAATATTTAAAATAATTAACATAAGTGGACTGGTGATTTTCTTAAATTAGATCAAATGGAAATGTCTCTTTATCCATGTCATTATCTGAAGTTTATGTCTCCGATCAAAGAGTACTGACCAAGTGTTTCCAGATTTATCACTCTCTCCAAAGGCGCTGTAGGAACCGTCTCCATGCTTGTACTGAAGCTCCTTCTGATATCCTGCAACAAGAACATGAACAAAACCATCAATGGTAGAATAAATCCTCCCTGCAGACTAACAGGAAACAGCCCTGCTGCCTCCTGCAGCTGCAAAGGTCTGCAACTTTCCTCCTCCATCACAGAGGACTCATCAACATCTCACCTGCCTGCAGGAACGGTATCGCTATGTTCTGAATCTCCTGGGTCAGCTGTTTGGTGCTCTCCAGGTACTTGAGGATGAAGATGTTGGGAGCAAACTTCAACATGTTCTGCTCCCCGCAGCCATACGGCATCTGCAGAAGCTTATCAATGTTCTTCAGAGCTCGGCCCATCAGGTCACCTGCAGGAGGAACAGCAGAATGATTCCCACCATGCTCTCTGTCAGGGCTTAGTCAGTGTTAGCTGCTCCTTCAGATGCTTGTTCTCAGGTATAAGAGTGTCATTTACCCAGAACAGAGACAGTAGCCTTCTCTGACCCCTTCACAAAGAGCTCAGGCAACACAAGAGGAATGATCTGATCCACAGGTCCGTCTGGAAACGAGGACAGCAGAGAGGAACATTAGTGACACAAAGAAGAGAAGAGGAACATGAGCCTGATTTAAAACCTTATCAAGTCGTCCTGGTTTGCTCATTGTACAACAATTGTTGAGCCGGCGACCTCTGCGACGAGGACCACAGCCTCTGTATGTGGTGCGCTTAGACCACTAGGCCACCAGGGTGGCTGTGGCTCAGTGGGTAGTGTTGGTTGTCTTTCAATCGGAAGGTTGGCGGTTTGATCCCAGCTCCAGCAGTCGCATGCTGAAGTGTCCTTGAGCAGGACACTGAACCCCAAATTGCTCCCTCTGTTGTTCAGAGGTGTGTGAATGTGTACGAATGAGGTTAGCTAATACTGATGGTCCCTTACATTAGCAGCCTCTACCATCAGTGAGTTAATGACGACGAGTAGTGTGTAAAAGCACTTTGAGTAGTCAGACAGACTAGAAAAGCTCTATATAAGTACAAGTTCATTTACCATTTACCATTTACCACCATTTAGAATTAAATTGAAAAACAAACACTTCTTTGGGTTAGAATTAGAAAAGGTGGCATCTTGTTATTACTCCAGCAGTCTGCAGCACGTGTGGCACAGCATCACAGCTGCAGACAGAGGTGACCCTTTATTTAACCCGCCACTGAAACAGTGTGACAACGACGTCCAAGCTTTACCCTTTCAACTTCAGACCTACTTCGTTCAAACAAACTCAACCAAGTTCAATCGAGTCAGCTTTAACCTCTGACCCTGAGAGAGGTCTGTATAACAGATAAAGATGGATGCATTGATGCATTAATTGATTCATGAATGCATAGATTTCTCCCAGTTTGCACACTGCTCTAGAAAAGGAAAGTAAAGCTTCAGACAATAGATGCTGAGGTTGTCTGTGAACGCTCACCTGCAGGACAGAGGAGAGTGTTGTGACTGACCGTCTGTGGCGTCCCTTCAGCCTGGTGCAGAGACAGAGAGTGACGTTAGTAACAGGGTTCATGCACCATTTTTAAAGTCAAATTCAAGGCTTTCGAAGAACCCAATAAATATAATCTAAGACGGCAAAAACATTGAAGCAGCTTCTTTTAGCTCAGCCACACTGCTCTCTGTGTTCCCAGTTTCCCAGATCCAACGATGAGCTTCCGCAAAAAACATACTCAAAGGAAGTGCTTGGTTTACAAATAGGAAATAAAAAAGTGTAGTTTGAGTTGTTCTTTTTAATATGAAACACTTTTCCAGTTCACTTTATGGAAAAAGTCTGATTAAACATCAAAGCTGATGTGACGGACTTTTGGTTTGCGTTGATTTTGGCGCCTCCTGGAGGAAAGATATACATCGTGTCACTTTGCTGATCCTGTTCTATATGGAAGTATTACCTAACAAAAAATATGTTCTCACACTCCCACTGAATCCACAAAAAGATGTGATTGGTTGAGTGACACCATGTGATGATTAAAAGTGAATACATTGGTCGGAATAGAGCTGCGCTGCCTGAAAGAGGCCACTGTTAGATCACACACACTCATGATTTTAGAAATTATTGTCACAGTCTGTAACAGGTGCTGTGCGTCATGCCTGACGTATACTGACCTCCACCAGCAGCATGCGAATCACAGTGTCTTGTTGGCCCTTGTCGGGGATGGTCGCTGGCTTTCTTCCACACGGGGAGACATTCTTCAGGGCCTTTGCGCTGACCTCCAAACTCACCTGACCTGTGTGCACACATACAGGCTCTTACTCTGAAAGCTGTGTATTGATTACTGCTGCTGTGACAGTTTGTGTGCCGAGGCATCAGCTTCCTGTCTGCTATCCGACACATCATCCTCCCTTTCCTCCTTCCTCCCCCTTGTTTCCCATCTCATTCGTCCTCATTAATCCCTATTTGTTGCCTTATTATCCCTCACACTGCTCCATCTCCCAACCCCTCCCCTCCCTCCCTTCACAGCCCACAATCCTTCACACACAGGACAAGTACAGATCGCCCCCCGAGGGAGAGGTTTCTGAGTGTTTCGTCAGAGATACTACCTGACTTGTTAGTACAAGTGATTGTCAGCATTCCTCTAAGGGGGAGTTAGATGAGCGCAATTTGACATTCATCAGAGCCACGTCTCCATCCATGCTGATGGGGGCTGATAGAAACCCTCGGCTTTCAGGGCCAGGCAGCAGCACAAAAAACACAGCCCGCTTTCTTCGCTTCCAGCGGTGCAAACGCAGCAGCTGTCAGGGCCCTTAATGCAGATTAATTAGCTGCTTGTGTCTCATCTTTGTCACTCAGAGCGTGTGTTTGTTATCGGAGGGAACAAACAACATCAGGGTTTAATTATGAAGATGTGAAGGATTGCAAAAGATCATCAGTAACAGAATAACAGGCTGGCAGAGCAGAGCTGCACGGCTGGTGAGCATCGTTTCAGATGGTGTTAGAACAATTGTTGTACGGCGTTGATGGACGTGTGCCGGATTGAAACTAATGAAGTGATGTTTCTGCAGTCTTTGGGTTTTTACACCTCAAACTTCTGCACTCTCTCCTGCTGTTACTTTTACTGCTTCATTTGTGTAGGAAGAAGTATTGTCTCTTTCATGTGATTTGACTGTGGTTAATTTTACTTATTGAGCAAAGCCCGTGAAGTGAAGCTCGGCCTACAGAACATCAGCTGCTCTTAACACCTGTCCCTATCAGCTGATTACACCCATGCATGCAATTGGCAAATAGAAAAATGTGTGTTCTATTTAAACTGCTTCCTCCTGCCTTCTCTTGTTCCTTCCTTTGCAAAACCACTTAACAACCCTCCTCCACCCCAGCTCCTTATTTTCTGCTGTTTCATTTTACCAGTCGTTGATGCCTGCTCTCTGCTGCTGCTCTGCCTGCCCTGGGCTTTAATGCATGCATAGACTTTGTTATGTATCAATGTTTTGAAACTTTTTGTTTCATTAATTTTCAGTTCCACGTGTTTGTGATCATTTTGTATTCTTTTCCATTATGTTGTAGTTTAATGCTACTCATCGTTTATTTGCCCAGACACTTTGTTTATTTTGCATTTTCATTTTTGATTTCTATAATTGGCTTTTGATTTATAGATAATGTGTGGTTTTAAAGAATTGTTTTCTTTTTTTTTTGTTGTTGTGTGGACCCGAGGTAGACTAGCAGCAACACTGTGGAAGCTAATGAGGTCCGTGTACCTTCTGTTCATTATATTTCCAATTCTGAAACGCAAATCGAGAAAACAAAAGAACCTATTATGGATTTTTATATTCCCTGACAAACACGAAGAATCTAATCTATGTTAATCCAAAATGCAAAAATGCAGAAATATCTGTATAATTGTTAGAAAGATATTCACAGATACAAACCAACTTCACCATGTGATCATACAGATATCCCTGCTTTTTTCCCATTTTTTGGTTTAACATAGATTGGATTCTTTATGTTTATCAGGGAATATAAAAATCCATAATAGGAAAACAACACAAAATCCAATTTTATTGCTATATTTTAATGGAAAACAGCTTTTGTTTGTTTGTTTTAAAATCTGCCACATATATTGAAAAGAGACTGTTTTTTTGTTTCCCGATTTGAGTTTCAGAATTGGAAATAAAATGAACAGAAGGTACACGGACCTAATGAGGATCCCAATAAAGAATAAAGAATAAAGAATGCACCTGAAGGAGAGGGGAGGTGTGCTCTCCTTGCCTCAGGCTTTGGCATAAATAACATTTCATTTACATGTATTATTTGCAAACAAGAGAAAACATGCAACATCTGTTATTTAAAAGGCAAAAACAGTGAAATATTTTAAAGTCCTTACTAAAGCTGCAAAGTCATGACTTTTAAAGTTAAACATATTTCATTCATCAGCGCAACTGTGTCACATCAGAGCTGATTTACTTTAACCTGCTTACACTACCAGTCAAAAGTTTGGAAACACCTTCTCATTCAAGGGTTTGTATTTATTGTAATTATTGTAAACACTGTAGATTAATACTGAAGACATCCAAACTATGAAAGAACATATATGGAATTATTGAATGAAGAAAAAAGTGTTAAACAAAGCAGAATCTGTTTTATATTTTAGATTCTGTGAAGTAGCCCCCTTTTTCCTTCATGACAGCTTTGCACACTCTTGGTATTCTCTCAGTCTGCTTCATGAAGTGGTCTCATGGAATGGTTTCTAATTAACATGAGCCTTGTTAAGAGTTCATTTGTAGAATGACTTGCCTTCTTAATGTCTTTGAGACCATCAGTTGTGTTGTCCAGAGGTAGGGTTAGTACACAATGGATAGTCCTATTTGACTACTGTTTTAATCCAGATTATGGCAAAACCAATTTAGTTCATAGTTTTGATGTCTTCAGTATTAAACTATAATGTTGACAATAATTAAAATAAATAAAAAGCATTGAATGAGAAGGTGTGTCCAAACTTTTGACTGGTATGTGATTTGCAAATGTTGTAGAAATTCATTCTTGCACGGGTTTAATTTTAATTTGGGATTGAGGCAGCGTTATTTCTGCTCTGTTTGTGTGGATACCTAAAGCAGTTGGGGTCACTGTCCATTCGAAGGTCCTGCTCTCCTCACCACACAGACACACTTTGTACTGACAGCCTTTACACTTCTTTTCGGTGAACTGTTTGGAGTCAGCCAGTGTTACTTTCACCTGCACACAGAAACACACACTGAGTCTCTGAGACAAACATCTAAACCATTAAAACCAAAACAATCCTGTTTTATTCTGAAAATCTGCGTAATAATCTGAAATGTTTACCACGATGCATTTGGAGAGATAGTTGAAGACGGTGGCTCTGAGTGTGAACGACTCCCCTCGGATGACGGAGTACGGCAGCGTGAGGCTGACAAAGAAAGGCTTGAAGGCGGTCAGTCCGGTGTTAGGCGACACGCCGAAGCCCACAGGGGAGACGCAGAAAGCTCCGGCTACCCACTTAGTGATGGTGTCAGGGACTGTCTTGTTTACGTTCGTCCAGCCATCGTCTCTGATTGAACGCACAAGTAAGAGGTCAAGAAGCATGAATGACGACATTTAAATGCTGTGAGCTGAGATAAAGTAGAGCCTGCCGTGAGTTTTAACACATCTGTTTGAAAAAAGGTAAACGTCGATTTAATCAGTCAATATTTAATTATTACCCGACAGTAACTAGGTCCCAGATCCAGGTCTCAGGGAAGAAAGTCCTGGCGGTCTCCTTCGCCACTTCAGCTTTTGCCTTTACCTGGGCCGGAGCTGCTCGGAATGCTTGAGCCAAAATTTCAGGTTCTTGAAATCTCGCCACGGGTGCTCCCTCCAACGCCACTGGTACTGAGAATTCAAAGAAAACAACAAGTTACAAAAGTCAGATCACAGTGGAGGTGTGCTCTCCCCGCATCAGGTCATTAAGCTGAGCCTGTAGCACAGCGCACTCCAACAAAGCAGAGTTTTATTTTCTCCATTCTTTTTTCAGTATTTTGAATGTTTCATATCAGAGAACGAAGGAGAAGACAAAAAACATACAATGAAAAAAGGTGGGAGAAAGTTCTGGGCAGGGCTTATTCACGTCCATGTTGGTCACAATTTTGACTCCAATTTTCTAGAAGAGAGAGAGAGAGAAATAAACATTGTGAGGAATTACTCACAGAGAATGAAAATAAAGATGACTGTGAACCCAAAGTACTGACAGAAACTTAAATATGAAGAGTCAGGCTTTATCACACTCAGAATGTTGTTTAACTACAGTTGGTGTTTTATAAAGATGGACTTTTATTATGAAGGCAGCCTGTTAGAGCAGCCATTCTCAACCCTGGGGTCCCGACCCCAATGGGGGTCGCGAGATGATTTCTGGGGGTCGCCAAATAATTTTCGAAAAATATATCTAATATTATATTACAGAATTTCAGTCAGGGAGCTGTTCTAGTTGCTTTGTGCTTCATTACTTTTTCAAAATGCATTGTATCAACTAAATTTGTATGAATTGACCTGTGCGCGTGAGATCATGCTCCGTGACCCACGGCGGGAAAAAAGACAAAGAAAAACAAACCATTAACCTCGCGCTACATTTTGCAACAAGTTTGTTAGCTTTCTGATGCTGTAAAATGGAGCGATGGCTTAAGAGAAAAAGTGTTCCAGCTCGAGACTTGGGTCAGCAGCAGGGGTCTCAGAGTCAGTCACCAGACAGTCTGACAGCAGGACCACCCCCTGAGAAACGGATGGCACTGGGGCCAACTCCAGAGCTTCGAGGCTCCGTAAATATCAGCCCGACTTGGGGGTGGGGGGGATGGGGGGGGGGGTCGCGGACACCAGTGCATGTTAAATTGGGGGTCGCGACTCAAAAAGGTTGAGAACCGCTGTGTTAGAGGAACTTCTCTTCAGGGTTTGCTGACATATTGAGATATCGTCTTCATGAAGTGTTGTAAATATATTTATCATATAACATGTTGAGGTTTGACACCTTCCCTTGGAGGAGAAATTGTGGTTCATGCTTCTAGATTTTTTGCGTTTGCAGCGCTTTCTCAGATTCAGTGCCTCTGCACTGTTTCTCTTTCACAATGAGTTGCTTCCACCTTCTAATACAATACCACAAATTATGGAGGAGTGTGTGGATGTGCTCTACTTCACTGACTGATATGATAAATGGAGTGAGAACATAACTTCTGCGAGAATATTTTGGTTAGTTTGGACGCTACGCTCTACAAGTTAAGATGAACCTTTCGTCAACGTGACACAACCGAACAATGACACAACGTCCTGTGGAATCTGAACTTCAGACACAACTCATACAGAGCTGGTGCAATGGGCCAAACGATGAAATCTGAAGGACTCATCATGACCAAAAGACAAACTGACCAACATTCAAACGAGCAGCAGCTCAGCTTGCAGCCCCTCCAGGTGTGACAAGAGTTCTTGAACTTAATTTCCTAAAATCAAACAGATATTGTAGGTTTTAAAGATGACATGTCATGCAGAATGGACTTTTTAATGGTTCTTTACCTGAAATATGTTTCCCTGGCATGTCTACAAACCCCCCGAGAATGAAAAGAATCCATTCTGCCCCTGTTCTGATTTCTACACCTTTCTGTAAATGTGTGTGAAACGAGCCGTTTCAGACTTCAGTGTTTTTGTTACGTAACAACAATATCCGGTCTGTCACGGAGTCAGAGCTCGGAGCTTGTTCAGCCCATAGACTGTATAAAATACAACTCAACCCCTCCTCTGTTTTTCATTCCCTGCACACATGTGTGCTAACAAGGAGCTTAGGAGGGAGGCATGCTAGTTGTAGGCTGTCTTAATAAACACAAAGGTCGGTTTTACTCCCCACGTCTGCAGATTTGAAGATCTAGTGGATGATTTTTATTTATCATGGATAAGTGCTAGCGCTAGTTAGCATAGCTACATAGCTACATGTCGTAGCTGTAGCTGTGTACCAAGACACACATCGACATACTGACAAATAAAACAACAAGAAACACTAAATCTGTGACCAATCCTTCAGAAAAGGTCCTGCTGCCTTTCTGGCAGAGGTCGGTTTTACTCCCCACGTCTGCAGATTTGAAGATCTAGTGGATGATTTTTATTTATCATGGATTAAAGCTAGCGCTAGTTAGCATAGCCACATAGCTACATGTTCGTAGCTGTGTACCAAGACACACGTCGACATACTGATAAATAAAACAACAAGAAACACTAAATCTGTGACCAATCCTTCAGAAAGGTCCTGCTACAGGCGCCTCTCCGTCAGGATCAGATTCTGGATCAGATTCAGAGGGTTGAAGTAACGTGATCTCTGAGCAGCCGTGTATATTCAGCCAACATGTAAACATTAGATCAACGTGCTGGACAGCCGAGGCACATCCACTTCCTGAGGGGGCGTGGTCAGAGAGAAAACAGCCTGTTCTGAAGAAGGACTGAAGAAGAGGGCTTTTCAGGCAGGCCAAAATCTGATTTCAAAGTGTTTTTTTGAGCATAAACTTTAAAGACATGTTTTGGGGACCTCTTAGACCAATATATATTGATGAAAAAAGCCTGATATGTCACCTTTAATAAGTGGGTTTGTTTGTTTTGGCAAAGAGGGGACGTCTGTGGATGATCTGACCTTGTTTAAACATTAAGAATAAAAAACTCTGAAGGTTTTTTGAATGTGCTTTGAAAAGTTTACAGTCCGTCATGCTGGTGCTTCACTTTATTCTGACTAAAGCCAGAGATTTGACTGTCGAAGGGTTCTGACTCAGGGTCTTCTCGACTCATAGTTGAAGTTATTTTGGGGGCGATAAACAACGGGATAGAGGAGAAAATAAAAAGTGTTTAATGGTTAAAGTTTGAAATGGAAAGAGATGAACAAGTTTCGAAGAATTAACCTCATGAGGTTGATTTTTAATATTTAATCAAAAACTGAAAAAGTGTACCTTAAAGACGCTGTAAACATCGTTCTTCTCGTCGGACTGATAAGGAGGGAATCTGATGAATGATCGTCGGACTCGTCGAATAGGCACAGGCTCAGGCACAAGCTCAGGCACAAGCACAGGCTCAGGCACAGGCTCAACGGGCAAGGGAAAGGGCTCAGGCACAAGCACAGGTTCAGGCACAAGCTCAACTGGCTGCACAAATGGCAATGGCCTTGGGATCGGATACGGAAATGGTGCAGTCAGGCAGGGACTTTGGTCATCGTCCTCAATCTCATAGCTGAATCCTGATAGCTTTTGCAGAGGCAGCTGGCCGTACACCTGAAACACACACATGTACGTTATTCATTGAACTGGTTAGACACAAGTACTGCTGACACTGGAGAAATTAACATAACTGCTGGTTTTAAAGTTGCCTAAGTCGATGAGAAACTCTTTTGCACACTATATAACAATCTGAGCCTGAGAGTGGAATTAACAAGCACTTTTAGAGCATGCTATTTTACCTTTCTTCACTAGTTATAAATGAGACCCCTAATTACATAAACCAGGACCGAGGTTTTTGAGATACTGGAGTTTCCCTTTCAGAGGAGTGAGGTCTTACATAGTCCACAGTGAGATCCTGCTCGTCCTCCAGCAGGAGGACACTCAGGTCGATGGCTCTGACGGAGCACAGGGAGCCGGGCTCAGCCTGGAGGCGGAGCGTGGTCTTCTCTGCTGGGAGCTGCTGGGGGAAGGGGAACTTCAAGGAGACCTGCACAGGAGACGGACAGGTCATGGAAAGATGTCAGACCATAAAGAACTCTACTTGATCTATCTCTTCAAAGTTGATTCAACACACTTTAAAGATTCAGACTCATGCATTTTATCTTGAAGTCATATTGAGTCCTACTGGGTTGATACCAAGCGGCAACCTCCGGTCTAAAAATATGAGTCAATGCGGAAGTGTTAAAAGCTGCAGTTCATCGAGGATTCGCTTGAGGCTGGCTCCGGAAGTACCGGAAGTCACATACACATGAATGGGAAAAAGACGATCTTTACAGCAGAAATAAACATGTTTACAGCCTGGTACAAAAGATGAGTGTAGTCTGAATAGCTCATGTCTCGATGTCCTCTCACTGTGAGGGGGGTGAATTTTTTTCTAATTCGGTAATTTCGAAGATATTGAGATTACTAGTCTTCCAATGAGAGGCTCAGCTGCCTGTGGGAACACTGCAGCTGTTGGCTAGGAGGCTCAAAGCCCGCCCCTTTACGTCACACTGGCTCGACAGAAGCAATATGGCTGCCACTGCCGATTGGCTTCAAAACAGCGTTCAGAAACAGATGGGTGACGTCACGGATACTACGTCCATATTTTATACAGTCTATGGTTGATACCTTGTTTTTGAAGCAGAGCTGAACGGGGAAGTCCATGCTGTCCGCCACAACCTCTCCACTCTGCAGCACAGTGTAAACCACCACCTGGGCGACTGGTGCCAGGTCCACGGCACGGCCGACTGCTACAAACATCTTTCCTTTAATGATCAAGGCACAAAACACGAAACAGGCAAAGATTTAATATTCTAAGATTCTTTATTATGCATTAAATAAACTTTTGAATATTGGTAAAATCAAACCAAATAGTTTTTTTTTAACCAGAACTACTTCTGCACATAAACAAGAACTCAGCTTAAAGGGGTAGTACGTTTTTTAACTTCTGATCTGGTTTCTTAAAGGGGCGGAGCTGACCGGGATCTCCGGTGTGTTATACATTTATTATTGACAAGTACTTTATATACAACTCCACTTAAAAAGAAACTGAACTTTCCCTTTAAAAAGGAAGACTTCATTTACTTGTTGAAGGCTTTATTTAAAAATCTGAATATGTGAGTTTCAATATTTGGAGAGCAACAGGATGCAGCATGTGGGATTAGAAATATAACAACTTAATACTGCTATATTAAAAAAAAAAAAAAAAACATTCAACATGATAATAAAGTAAGTCAGCCATCGTACTGACTGATCCTTCAATCTTTTATTAGATGGATATTTTTTTTATTTTATTTAATCGGTCTATCTGTCAGCTTTAGATCAGTATTCTTTCATATTTGAGCTCTTATTTATCATTTTTGTGTTTCATTTACGTCTTTTTGTACGAGCTTCTTTAAACCACTTGCCCCTCGAGGGATGCGATACGTTGTGTTAAATTAAATTGACCAGTTAGCATCAATATTAAAGTGTTTTAGGAACATTTCTCACCGACTCCCTTTTCAACAGACACCTGGATGTGTCCTTGCTGCCTAAATTCTCCTTTGGACGTCACCTGCAAAGAAACGTATCACCGTAAGAAGCATTAGAGGGGTTTAGTTTCTGTCTCATGGTCTCACATCCCTTCTCTGAATCTCACCAGGTAGAAGAACTTGAGGCTGTCCAGCCCCTGCATCAGCTCCTCCTCCGGGATGATGTACTCCGCGTGCACGGTCAAATCTTTGTCACAGATGATCTCCCCGTCCGCCTGCAGGAGCTTCAAGAAGCTGTTGCTCTTAGAATAGAACTCCAAGGCCCTGTGGGAGGCTGAACTGTACCTCGGTCTGAGGCTGTATTGCAGTGATGGGAAAGTCTCCTTGGACTCTGAAGGCCGAGCCTGCAGATACAACGAGTCACAGTTCATCCCAAGAACCTGAATTTGTCACAATCTAATCTTAATCTAAGGTTCTTCACAAACCGTTATGGTCACGGTGTCCTTCCACTTGGATGTGTCCAAAGAAAACTTGGCCATGCCCATCGAGTCTGTGGTGATCGTTAACTTGTCTGGGTAGGTGGTAGAGAGATACACATCTTCATTGGGGACAGGTTTGTCATCTGGACCGGTTACTTTGACCTGCAAAGAATCCAGAGAGCAAAAACTAATCCACAGCAAACCTTTAAGACAAGGCGGAAAGTTACAACGAAGTATTCGTTCTGTGCCGTTAGCATGATGCTGTTTTTCCTTGTATTGTTCATGTGGTAAATGGCTGTCCTCAAAAGATACACCACACTGTTTACCTTTCCATCGAACGTGAGGCCGGTCTTGTAAGAAGGAGCTGGATCCTCAAAGGTGACCCTCCTGATATCACTCCTGACATCCATCTGCCCGGTTCCGGTTAAAGAGACTCCTGGATGATAGCAAACACACAGATGACAGCTGAGATCAAGGAGGCGTTAATGATGACTAAATATAAATGAATAGATGATTAGTCGGCCTACCTGTGCCAAACTCCAACAACTCAGCCATCACTTCAAAGTTCTGTATTGACATGTACTTGGTGATGAAGAACGCCGTCATGTTCACGACTTGTGTAGCACAACCGCTTTTATCTGTCTGGAAGATATTCACAAGATTCAGTTTCAAACTTAAAACATTCAACGTGACACTTATAATAAAAGACGTGTGTCAACAGATTTCATTTAAACTAGAAACTCAAACTAGATATGTGTATTAATTACATTAATATATATTTTATACCTTCTTTTCATGATTCTTTAATCATCACTTTGAATAGACATTTATTACCATTATTTTGGCTGTTATCATTATTATTATTATTTACATTATTTATATAATAATATAATAGTAATATTATTTTATTAATTTATTTTATTGTGTTATTTCATTTATTGTGTTTTTAATCTCTCTGTAGTGTCCTTGAGTGCTAAGAAAGGTGCTTTTAAATAAACTGTATTATCATTATTATTATTACTCGCATTGTTTTATTATTTTCATACTATCATTACTCTTAATTTAATTATCATTGTTATATTTATTGATTGATTCAGCTATTTACATGTTTATTTATTAGAAGTACATCAACAAAATTATTTTATTTATTATTATTATCTTTTTTGTTAATATTATTTTTATATGTGTATTCGTGTATGTATATACAGTATATATATAATTATTATTTCAATGTATGTATGTATATATATATAATTATAATTGTTATTATTATTATTTTATTATATTTCTTTATTTTAATTTTTGTATTTTAATTCTTGTATTTAAATTTTTTTTATTTATATATATACATATGACTTTGTTTAAAACATAAAACGATGTTTGAATATTGGACCTGTATTGTGAAGTTTGCGTTTTGCCAATAAAAATAAATCTTGAAAAAGATAAATAAATTTAAAACTCACTTTGAGTTCATAAGTCTCACAAGCATCCACTCCATCAGGGACTGAAATCCACCAATAGCTATAGCCTTTTCTGCAGAACACTGCCTTGACTGAACCTTCAACTGGTTTCCCATAGGTGTATCTGCAGGACACACAAAGACACAAGGACACAAGAACACGAGGACACAAGGAGACAAGTTTTAAAGTTTGAGCATAAAGTGCACACAGTTTTATGTTTGGGAACTCACTTTCCACATATCTTGAATGTTATCTCTTTATCCAAGGCGGTGACCACGTTGGGCATGTGGACTGTAACCTCATACTTTGGCAAAACTAAGACAAAGAAAACAAGAATCAAAAGTCTTACTACTGAACATGTTAATAAAAAAACACCATTTGTCTGACAATTTTACCGAATTTCTCGATCTTGAAGTTGTGGGATATTTTCTCTCCTTGTTCCGTGACGACGTTGATGATGTAGGTTCCTTCCTCCGCCTCAGGAATGGTGGAATGGGAGAAGTCGAGGATGCCAGCGTCGTTATGCATCTTCAGCCACTGAGCAATGCGGTTTGAATTAGGATCCTAAATCAAGAAAAAAACAGGCTTTGAAGGTTGGAATAAAGAAACAGCATGAACGTGGGAATTTCACAAAGAAAGGCGCGAATAAAAATTAACATAAGCGATGGGAATCATGACAGTGCTGGATACATAGGCAAGCTCAACAAGCTGGTAAAGAAGGCCCGCTCTGTGGTTGGCCTAGAACTGGACAGTCTGGAGTCAGTGGCTGAGAGGAGGTTGATGGACAAACTGCGAGCCATCCTGGACAACCCCTCTCACCCTCTCCATGATGAGCTGTGGCTGATGGGGAGCTCGTTCAGTCAGCGCATCATATTACATACCATATTATTTTTATTTATTGCTTAATTTGTCATTACCAACAATAATCACACCATGTCAACCTGTCACTACTGAAATTTTTTAATACTGCCTGTAATTACTTCTATTTAATTTAAAGCTGGGGTTGGTAATCAGATTTAGATCCAATTTTTGTTATACTGGTTAAAATGATCTTTATGTCCCGATGTTAATCAATACATAATGTGTTCCTAAAAAAGAGTGAAAAAAGCTGCTATCTACAGCCGGAGTAAACCTGGGAAAACACCAACCAATCACCTTTTTTGGGTCCCAAAATTGTAAACCAATCAAATCCCATCCTGCCGTTCTGCCCGCCTCCTGCTCGTACATTTCCCCAGCCTGCACTCTGAGTCCCCGTCTCCTGCCGCTGCTTCCCCTGACTCTATTTACTGCCCCTCTCGCTCGACCTCAGGCCTGTCCCCTCTGACCCGATGAGGTACTTTGCTCAGGACTGTTGTCCGGATCAGAGTCTCAAAAGCTCTCACCACGGGGGCTCTGACAAGCAGAAGAATGAATGACATTTACTAAGTCCTACAGAAATGTATATGTGTTGTAGCGTCCGTCCGGATGCTGTAGGGATGACGAGCCATATATGTATTATAACTTTTCTCCTGATATCGTGTCACCAGTGCAACTGGATAATGCTAGAATGACAGATGTGAGTGCTAACAGCAGCCATGTTTGTTTGCAAGTCAGCGGCGCTTGTGCATGTGAGCGGGGGGGGGGGGGGGGGGCGTCGTTTTGGAGGTTCTCTGAGGGAGGAGGGGAGGGGTTAGACGGAGTCCTGAGGAAATGCTACATTCAAATTCATGCTAGTTTTCCGAAACTGCCAACCCCAGCTTTAAATTCCACTGCAACACTGTATATATCTAAATTGTATTCTAGCTTTATAGCTTTATTTATTTTATTTTATTTTTACTTATTTTATTTTATTTTTACTTATTTTTACTTATTGAAACTTCTTTCTTGATTGTACCTATGTCTGGGATGCTGTAACAACTGCCCCCTCCTCCAATCAATAAAGTAATATATTATCTTATCTTATCTTATCTGACTTTTTCTCCAAACACAACAGAAACAAAGGAACGTTTTGTACCCCGTTCCTACCAACAGCAGCTTTAACTTATGAAATGATCATTCTGTATCAAGGGATGTTTGAAACTCTCAAAGATGAACAAAACAAGGTCAGATAAAGTTTTCCTGACTTCCTCCTGCTTCAGGACTACATCCTGAGTGCTCGGGTCATGTGACTCAGAAACTAGGCCAACCCGCTGCCCCCCAGTTAGTGGTTCTTACCAGGAGCTCCACCAGTTTGTACTGAAACAGAAGAAAAACAAAAGAAGCAAGTGAATATTTGAAGTAACCAAAGAATTAGCACAATACACAGATCATTGAATCAAATATTGAAGCAACTAACGTTTTAGAGAAAACATATTTTTATACTTATCTGAGAGGAGCTAGAGATATTGAGACTTTTAAACTTAAACTAAAAACGTATTTATTCAGTCTGGCTTATGTAGGGTTTAACAATTCTATTACTTTACTTTTTACCATTATATTGATTTAAATGTTTTTTTATTAATTTTAACTATTTGTTTTTGATTTATCTACTCAGTTTTAATGATATTTTCCACCTGTATTTTATTTTCAACTCTTACTGTCATGATCCTCATCATGGCAGCCCTCTCCTCTCCCTCTTTGTGTGTGTTTTGTCATTTCCCTGTCTGTTGCTCCTCCTCCTGTGTCTCTTCCCCTTGTTTGTGTCTTGTGGGTGAATGTGGGCAGGGTTTCCATTCTGCAGGCAGCACCAGGTGAAGCCACTCAATAATCAACCCTCTCCTATAAAGACTCCGGATTCTCTCCTACTCGTTGCCAGATCGTACTTCAGTTTTAAGTGGTACACTGAGTCCGTGGCTCCTCAAGCATGTTTTTGTTTTGCTTGTCTTTGTGTGTGTCAAGCTGACGTCCTTGTGTGTTTTCATCTTGATTCAGAGTTTGCCGTGCATGCTTCCTGCTCTCGTGCTGATCGCTTCCCTGTCTGCTGCTGAACCTGCCTGCCTTTGCCTGAGCTCCAGTTACCCTCTGTGGAAGGACACTGGAAAGAGGGACTGCTCCGCTCGTTACCCACGGCGCCATTACCAAGGAGTTCACTCTAAATAAACACTTGTATTTTCACAATCCAGCTTGCCTGAGTTCTGCATTTGGGTCCAGTCCTAGTGACAATCATAACACTTACCCTTTTTTGATCTATTTATTTTAAGTATTTATATTCCAAATGTTAATTTGATGCTTTAACTTATTTTAATTAATTTTTGTTGTTGTCAGTGTGCATTAGTCTCTATTTTAAAATACAGTTTTGTTTCTAAATATGTCTTGCAATTTTTTTTATTTCTGCCTCTTTCTTGTTTTCAATCACCGTGACGCAGTTTGGGTTGCATTTGATGTGTATGAAAGGTGCTCTATAAATAAAGCTTGATTGATTATAAAAGGAAGAACGGTGTAACTGGAAGTATTCACCTGTGAAGATTTAAACTTCAACAGTAAAAACCCTGAGATATGAGATCTCTTTAATCAACCTTCAGACCTACAAACATCGTCTCTGTGGAACAATTCTTTCAAACATTTAATTTAAATTTCAAGTCAAAGAATCTGAAATCACTAAAAAACATGAGACTACATTTTTTTAGGAGATGTGTAAAAGATGAAACTGAATCCATGAAGGATATTTAAATTTGATACATTGAGGAATAACTTCTTTAATTTAAAGTGAGGCTACAGAATGTGAAACAAAGTCAAACCTAAGGACTAAATATTCTTCCACATGGTCCCTCTCTACATGATCTGAATGAAGTTATGGTCTGCAGTCATGCTTTAACCTCTCACACAGACACAGAAGGCCTTCAGCCTGCATTATTCAGGCATTTGGGTTAAACGCAGTGTGAACTCTGACGGCACGTTCATCACATTACACCACGCAGCGTGTCACACCTACACTGTCTTCAAAATCAGCTTCACCTCCCACTCTCTGAACCGAAATAGACCTCCCTCCTCAGATTGACTGACTGCTCGGTTTAAAACACACCAGACTACGAGTTCCCTGAATGTGATCGGCAGCATCTCAGGATTTAACTTACCACTCGGTTTATGGGGATGAAATTGGTGTCCAAAGAGACAATCCGGAACATAACTTTAAGAGAAGGAAGAATAAATAAACACAAAACACGTCAAATCATTCTCTAAATATGACACACACAGAGCTGTACATAATAAGAGGAAGGTCATAATAAAGAAACACTTTTCCACTGGGAGACAGCAAGAGACACAACAATTAATCTGATGATAGTTTCAACACTTTATGGATTCATTTTAAATATGTATTCGATCAAAAGCTCAGAAAGCTCTTGCAGCTTATCTGGTACATCAGAGGTGAAAGATTGAGCAGCAGATGATCTCATTACTGCAGCTCATGTGACGGTTCTTCTCTTCTCTGTTTACACACCCACACTCTGATTATCCAGGATGTTTGCTCTCACAGGAGAAATTAACATGATTAATATTATTAATATATATTATCTAAATTGGATTGGGATTAATCACTTACATTATTTTTGTGGTGGATCATCTGGAGACAGATGCAAGGAGCTTTTTGTTGAGCCCTTAGCGTGAGTAAGTCATCATCATGTCATATCAAATTCATGTTTTTACTGTCAGCTGTTAAATTTTGTGTGAGTTGTTTCTCTCCATGAAAAAGCGTCTAGCTCACAGATGGTTACAATATTTGGTGTTATTTGGTCAAATGTCGACTAACAGACATGTGAGAAAGTAGAATAATGTCCTCTGAGCTGATGTCATCACAGCATATCTTTTTTTTTTTATTAACTCAACATGGACTAGCTGTCTATTGTATTGTCTTGTTTGATGTCCTTTTAGTTAATTTTTCTCTATGACTGATGTGTGGGGCACAATATCTCGCCTCAATGTGTGCTAATGTGTGTACTTGAAAGTGACACTAAACTGATTCTGATTCTGTCTGTGGTGCTGATGCGACCATCATGCTGTTACTGACTTTGTCTTGCACTTATAACTGAGTCCTCACATTGTTGTGTTGAACTCAACCGGCAAAATATGAGTCAATGCAGAAGGGTTAAAAGCTGCAGTTCATCGAGGATCCGCTTGAGGCTGGCTCCGGAAGTACCGGAAGTCACATACACATGAATGGGGAAAAGACGATCTTTGCAGCATTAATAAACATGTTTACAGTCTGGTACAAAAGATGAGTGTAGTCTGAATAGCTCATTTCTGGACGTCCTTTCACTGTGAGGGGGGTGAATTTTTTTCTAATTCGGCAATTTCAAAGATATTGAGATTACCAGTCTTCCAATGAGAGATACAGCTGCCTGTGGAAACACTGCAGCTGTTGGCTAGGAGGCTCAAAGCCCGCCTCTTTACGTCACACTGGCTCGACAGAAGCAATATGGCTGCCGCAGCCGATTGGTCTCAAAACAGCTCTTCAGAAACAGATGGGTGACGTCACGGATACTACGTCCATATTTTTTACAGTCTATGGTTGAACTGTACATTTTCCTAGTGTCGTGAGATTACATGATTTATGCTACTTTGTCAGTCTTTGCTTCACTGTCAGGTGCAGCTGCTGGTCCCAGATGAATCATAATGATACTTAGTTGGGACTGATTTGGTAAAGAATACAAATTGAGGAGACAGTGTTTTCTGACAGGTGATGTTATGTAAGGGAGAGTCCTCAATCCAGTATTTTTTAAGCACAGCCAATGCAAGGATTAAATTCAGGGTTATAAGTCTGCTGACTTTGTCAAAGTGAGATATTAAATCTGTCAATGGCAGCTTTGCTCTATTATTATATCAGCTTTTAGTAAGTATGACATGGATACACTGGTTTTGCTATTAAAAGGTTGGAAGTTCCAACAAATGTTAAAGCTGCTGTGAGGAACTCTTAGTGTTGATTTTAAAAACTAGGAAGAGGGAGCACATTTCTCCAGTGCTAGCTTCTCTACACTGGCTCCCAATAAAATGTAGAATAGAATTTAAAATCCTTCTTTTAACCTACAAAGCCCTTAAAAATCAGGCACCCTCGTATCTTAAAGAGCTCATAGTGCCCTATTACCCCTCTAGAACTCGACACTCCCAACATGCAGGCTTGCTAGTTGTACCTAAAATCTCTAAAAGTAGTATGGGAGGTAGAACCTTCAGTTATCAGGCCCCTCTCATTTGGAATCATCTACCAGTCAGGGTCCGGGAGGCAGACACCCTCTCCACTTTTAAGAGTAGGCTTAAAACTTTCCTTTTTGACAAAGCTTATAGTTAGAGCTGGATCAGGCTTGGACCAGCTTTTGTCATGCTGCTATAGGCCTAGACTGCCGGGGGAACTGGCACACTGACACACTGGGATCCTAGCTCACCCCCTTCCCCCCAACCCCCCATCACTTACTTTAACTCTGCCTGTCCCATTAAAGTTACTAACCATAGACCTTTCTGGAGTCCCTGAGCTCCCTTGTCTCATAGATTCCTCTGAGCTGCCGTAGACGTCCTCCTGCTGTGGGCGATCTGGACTCCAGCTGATACAGACGTGCTGGACTCCAGTGGCAACAGCTTCTACTACTCGTCTCACCACTATCACCTCTCTCTCTTACTCCCCTCTATCTGTCTTTCCAGACCCAACTCGGTCGAGGCATGATGGCTGTCTAACATGAGTCTGGTTCTGCCTGAGGTTTCTGCCTATTAAAAGGAAGTTTGTCCTCACCACTGTAACTAGCTAAATACTGCGATGTGCAATGCTCATGGTGGATTAAGGTGGGGTCAGACTGAGTCTTACCCTGTCTTGAAGTTGGGTCTCTGTTCATAATTTGACATAGAGTGGTCTAGACCTGCTCTGTTTGTAAAAGCGTCTTGAGATAACGTTTGTTGTGATTTGGCGCAATACAAATAAAGATTGATTGATTGATTGATGATTTTGGCGCCCCCTGTGGGCAAAGATGTACTGCTCATCACTCTGCTGATTTTGTCTCTGGCTCAAAATCTCATCCTGCATTCCTTTAAAGCTCCAGTGTGCCCTTTATGTGACTGTTTGCTGTTAAAAATGTTAAGAAAGGCTGTCCTCAGCATGCTGTCAGTCAGCCCGTCTGACACCTTCCCCCTCATCAGCAGTTTCAGGCTTTAACTATTACAGTATATAAATTGTCAAGCTCCTGGCTGAGGGACTTGTTTGCTTTTATACGTCATAAAGAGACCCTAATATCAATTTCAATCTGTTTTACAACCGCATACAATACCTAACAGCAGCTTTATAGAAACAATTAGACATATAAATAGGTTCAGAATAAGTGCATTTAGATTGTATTTGTGATTTGAGGTATTTTATTGTCATATTTTAATCCACACAATCACTACTGAGACTGTTTGAGGACCCAGCATTCCCTGAGTGCTGAGTTTCCACATTATTCCTCCAGTTGTCAAATCTCAGCTCAGCAGTTTGCAGATATTATAATTTAGTGCAGAATAATGCTGCTGCAGCAGAATTGATAATAAGGCAGAGCTGTATGAAGATTGTGTCTGCAGCATTTCTGCCACACAGCAGGAGACACATTCAGAGCCGTACATTTCCTCCAAGTCATATCACCGAATCTAAGACTCACCTTTCTGTCCCGGTTTGTAGATGGGTTTATCGGTCCGGACGATGTGGATGAACGCAGGAGGAAGAATGAAGACTTTGGTCTTCTTGCTGATTGACTTGTCGTGACCCTCGATGACAACATTGACGTTTGCAACAGTTCGGGATTTCACTGTAGGAACCTGAAATACCAGAAAACACATTTCTGTTAGGAGAGGAACAGAACTTCAGACCTGGACAGACCCACATAACATGTAGAGAGTGTCCTATTTCAGTCCTTTGGTCTAGAAAGCAGGTGTCAGGTCTGATGTTACTGAAACTAGTTAGTCAGTCCAGGATTCTTGAGTCGTTACTGGGATTATTGGGTTTACAATGCTGGATTTTGTGGGATGCTGAATTCAGATTAGGCATGTACATTTCAATGCTGGGGAACCTTAACATTACTTATTATCTCTATAATAGTCTACTTGTTGTTTTGGATTCTGCACTGATATAAAACAGACAGATACAGGTAGATTGATGCTGTGTCAGCAGTGATGCCGGCATTGTGCTGGACCATCACGGTGAAGAAGGAGCTGAGTTGGAAGGCGAAGCTTTCGAATGACCAGCCGCTCTACGTTCTGACCTTCACCCGTGGTCATGAGCTATGCATAGTGACCGAAAGAATTAGATTGTGGATTCAAGCCGCCGACATGAGCTTCCTCTGAAGGGTGTCCGAGCTCAGCCTTAGAGAGAGGCTCAGGAGTTTGGACATTCGGAGGGAGCTCGAAGTGCAGCGGCTGCTCCTGCACATTGATAGAAATCAGTTGAGGTGGTTCGGGCATTTCATGAGGATGCCTCCTGGACGCCTCCCTTTAGAGGTGTTCTGGGCACGTCCACCTTTGAGGAGGCCTCGGGGCAGACCCAAGGCTTTCTAAGGGGGATATAGATCTCATGTGGCCTGGGAACGCTTCAGGAGCTTGCTTAGACTGCTGCCTCTGCAACCTGATCCTGTATCCTGATCCTGCATGAAAATAGATGGATGGATGGATGGACTAATATAAAACCATTGATAAAAGACTTATAAGTGACTTACTGTGATCAGTGCTCACACATACTTTGGTAATAGAGCTTCTGATTGGTGGAAAGCTAGACACAGAGCCTCTTACTGGCCAACAGACTCAACCACCGGTATCATGTATGGGTTGGTGCACAGAAAACTAATTTTGGACATAGACTTCTACAAGGGGAAATAGATGACAATCACCAGAGGACATTAAGTATTGAATTTATTATCACAGATTTACTGAGCAGAGTCTCAGAAAAGACACCTTCAAGGCCAAATCAGAAACCCAGAAGTTAAAAATGCTCTCACTGGGACAACTTAAGTTATATTTGTCTTAAATCTGCTGTGAGGAACTTTGTGTTGATTTTGGCGCCCCCTGTGGACAAAACCGTACGTCTTTTCTCTTTGCTGATCCTCTCCTGTATGTATACATCTTGTTTCCTGATGAAGCTTCTTCTGCCCTTTAACATTCGAACACATCACTCACTGTTAGTCTTCCATGTGGAAAATGTAAACAAAGCATGCAGGATGCTGGATGTGTCCTCGTCTGACTTCAACCCAGCGGAATGAGACGTTACCCATAAATATATTAGTACACTTTTTAATGATGCTTGTTTGCTTTTGTAGGTCATAAAGAGATGTTAGCATTGATTGTAGTGTGTTTTATAAGCAGATAAAAACTCCTCACAGGAGCTTTAACTAACACACCAAGCCAAAGAACCTTCAGTTGCTGAACCGTGTGTACACATGCTGAGTCAGACCTGAAAGTCAAAGCAGCGGTGAAGCCTGCATTGGATCCCCTCCTCCAGGATTAGACTTTTCTTTTCTCCAGATGGCATTTCGAGGGTGACCCTCAGACAGATCGGACGGGGGGTCTCCATGGGGAGGAGCAACTGAGCACATAGGGTCTCCTTATTCCCTCCTGTCAGCTGGGAGCTCACCGTCACTGCATAAAGGCTGCAGGAAAAAAAACACAAAGATGCTGCTACATGTAGAGGAACTGATTCAACTTATGTATTAGAGCAAGGGTTCACAAACTTTTCAGCCAGCGACCCCCAAAATATAGGTGCCAAAGACTCACGACCCCCACTGTCCCTCAGAGTGATTTAATGTGGCTTCATTTAGCTGGTCTGCAGAAAATGACCCTACCTATATGAGCATGTGTCTGTGTTTCCTGTGCTGTTATGAATTAACCTGCTGCTACTGATGCTTTTGATCACTACCTGTTCACTAACCCTAAACCTAGGAGTCATCTGGAAACAAAGAAAGGCAGAAAACTCATTATATTTTCTATTTTCAAGGTTTTATTTCAAGTTTAGCTACTATTTTTGTTGATATTTTTACTATAATGGGTAAAATGTACTATCTTAAGAAAAAAACACATTCTCGAAGACATCTCACGACCCCTCATTTGTGTCTCGTGACGCCCCAGGACGTCCCGACCCACACTGTGGGAACCCCTGTTTTAGAGTAGAAGTGCAAAAGCTCTGATGTGTCCTCACAGTATAAGACTGAGAAATATCTCTGAAGTAGTACATTTCTACCACCTACCTCTGTGCAAAGTCAAATTAACCCCAGGTTGTCATTTATATAAAAGCATTTTAATTGTACACCAGTACTACAGTGTATCTTGGATTTTTTGAAGGATAGTAGCTGCTTTTATTTCAATTTTTTAAAAGTGTATTTCACTTTTTTACCCAACCACACTTCCATAAAAAAAATAAGACATTCAAGTAATTTTTCTAATGTTAAGTTACAGGTTACAGATTAAGATATTAACTGAGCTAAAATATACAAATGAGATATTTTACTATACACTTGGGGTTGAAAAAATGTTTTATGGGTCCCCGTTGGCCTAGTGGTCTAGGCGCGTGCCCCATGTACAGAGGCCATATTCCTAGTCACAGAGGCCGCAGGCTTGATTCCAGCCTCGACCATATACTACATGTCCTCCTCCACTCACTGCCCCCCACATCCTCTGTTTCTCTTCAGCTGTCCTGTCCATTATAGGCAAAAAAAGCCCAAAAATAAGTGTTTATAAAAAAAGTGTTATTATGATTATTGTTATTAGTATGTGTCTTCTTGTTGTGGCTGCAGCAGAGTGATGCACATACACAATAATTCCCCTGAAATGCATAAAAAAAGTAAAATGTCTGTTTTGTAAATATAAGGAGTGAAAAATAAAAAACACCTGGGTTGAGATGTAAGGTGTTAAGGTAGAACAGGTGTCTGAGAAAGTTAAACTCAAGAGCAGATACCAGAACACTACTTGAGTATAGTAAAGACCACCTTTCACTTCAACCTATCTTTAAATGATGTGTTGTAAACGTGATAAGGCCCTCTCAGTTATCACTCATTGTTCCAGTTTGTCCCTTTAACTTCTGCAGCTGTCAGCACATCATGATTATTTGTAAGATGAGCTAAGTGGCAGGACATGCAGAAACTTCTGAAGTGTGCAAACTTCATGATGTGCAGCCACTTGCGCGCGCATGTGGCGTCCATCGGCGTGACGCACACTCCAAACTTCTGCATACATGAATGACATGAATAACAACATGTGGCAGTTTGTTGGCAGATCCCCGCTGTAGGCTACTTACGCGCTTTCCAGGTAAGCCGACGTGAGAGTTGGCAGGAGCGCTGCTGCGATGATGACCGCGAAGTGGAGCACAGGTGCCATTGCCATTCAGGTTGAGTAGAGCCGACTGCACCAGAGGAGGACGCTCTGTCTCGGACTCAGGGAGAGAGACAGCCAGATGCTCAGGGCACGAAGTTTGCTCTTAAGGCAGGTGCGGATCTGCTTGATGGCTGTTTATATCCCACACCTGCGCAACTCCCGCCCTCTGCAGCTCCACCACCAACAAGTTTGTTTGACCTTGCAGCCTCCTCCCTTCTTCCAAAGGAGTTCCAAAAGGTGATGCACACAGCTCCTAGAAATCTAGATTTTAATTGAAGATGTCCACACAGCAGAGAGAGAGAGAGAGGGCTGGTACAAGAGCCATTGATTGGTTCAGACATGATGACCAGTTTTAATATTATTGTTGAGCAACAATGGGCCTGATTTCACAATATTTGACAGTTGAAGACATCAGAGATTAAAGAGACTCTCCTGTTGAAAACTATGCTCATCATGCAGCACAGTTCAGTAAAATTACTTGTTATATTCAAAATACTGAAATAGTAGATTTGAGGATTTGCAGGATTTGATAACTTTAGAATTCAAGATGTGTGAATGTCTCTGTGTTGTCTTAGGACACTTAACAGGACCTTGGTGTTCACACGGATGTTCTGCTTCAGGGAGTGTACTTACCGTCATGCTCCACCTCAGGGTGTTTCCTTCAGCGAGAGTTTGTCTGTAAAAACATGAGAATCTTTTAATTATCTTTTATTGCACTTGCGCAATGTTTGATTGAACCATCAAAAGCAAATGTCCTGATTATTCATACAAACTAAACCCTTGGACAGCAATTATTCAAACCTTGGCAGAATGAAGACGGGAGCTTTTAGGACTGAAACAATCACCTGCCTTCATAACAAGTTTGTATTTAGGTAACAGGACAGGCAAGTTTCAGGAGTTCATAAAGGTCATTTTTTGAACAATCTAAAAAGCATTGTCAGGGCATGTGAATTAGGACACGAGGAGCTAATGGTGCACAATCTGGGCACTGAGTGAGGTGTTCAAAGGTGTGTTTTGGGCACAGCATGAGTCAATCCAATCAGTGGGTCTGCTCTCATTCCCTTTAATAGCCAGGTACACCTACAGGCAGACGTTTGGCTATTACACGGCGGATTTCAGCCCTCCACTTGAATACACCCGGCTCACTCAGGCCGGTACATTTATTTCCTCTTCCTCCATTGTACCCCTAAAAACACAGAAAACACACACAGGTCAATGTATGAGTTACCATCATGCAGAAGACACAACCAAACGCTCCGAATAAACAACCATGTGTACATTTACACACGAGGCACAGCAGCATACTGTAAATTAACCATCTATTTAAACCTCAGAACACAGTATCGTGCAGGATGTAATGATACCCCTAACATCACGTGCACTTTGCTTCAAAGAAAGGTAGGCTGTTGTTTACTTACTTATGCTCCAGGATTAAATGGTCGTATTTTGTACTGGATGGTTCAGTCTTTATTAAGTATCAATAGTTATATTAGGCAAAAGCTCTCAATTTAACGGTCAATCTACGTTCCAACCCTCACCTGTTGTCATGAGCTGTGGGTAGTGACCGAAAGAACAAGATCACGAATACAAGCGGCCGAAATGAGCTTTCTCCGCATCCGGGTCTGGGCTCAGCCTTAGAGAGAGGGTCAGGAGCTCAGACTCAAAGTAGAGCCGCTGCTCCTCCACATCCAGAGGAGCCAGATGAGGTGGTCCGGGCATCTGGTCAGGATGCCTCCCGGACGTCTCCCTGGGGAGGTGTTTCAAGGCATGTCTGTCTGGGAGGAGGCCATGGGGAAGACCCAGGACATGCTGGCGAGATTATATCTCTCAGCTGGCCTGGGAACGCCTCGGTATCCTCCCAGAGGAGCTGGTGGAAGTGGCCAGGGAGAGGAGTGTCTGGGCTTCCCTGCTGAGACTGCTGCCCCTGTGACCTGGATAAGTAGAAGAAGATGGTATGGTATGGTATAATTATATTAGGGATTGTAAAACTGAAAAAACTGCCATGGTGTGTTTCTGATTGTGCATGGAGACCATGGTGACTTCTGGCTGTAGTTTTTTGGGCAATGCATGAGATGAAACAGGTGTGTGAGGAGATACACACCTGTTTCATGATGAAGACTAGCGACAAAATACTTCCCCCTGTTCCCATAAAAATATCCATTAACCTTTAGTCTAGTATTAACCCTTAAAATCAAGTCAGGTGTGTTATCTAAAGCAATATTTTAGTAGCCAGTAGCATTAATTGATTAAACAGACAGTTATAGTTAAATCCGACTCTCCGAACTAACTGCAACTGTATTGGGAGTTTACAAACTAACTAAAATAAACTAAAATTAAAGAGAAAATGTCTTCAGTTTTCGTCTTTGTAAATCTATCTCACACATAAACTTAGTATTTTGAGTGGATATTAATTTTTTTGTTTGTTTGTTTTCTACCAGTATCACTTCAGTTTGCACAGTCGCACAAGCACACACGCGTCCACAGTTTACCTGCTAACAGAGCGTCCACACTTTACCTGCTAACAGAGCGTCCACTCTTTACCTGCTAACAGAGTGTCCAGTCTTTACCTGCTAACAGAGCGTCCACTCTTTACCTGCTAACAGAGCGTCCACTCTTTACCTGCTAACAGTGTCCACTCTTTACCTGCTAACAGAGCGTCCAAACTTTACCTGCTAACAGAGCGTCCACTCTTTACCTGCTAACAGAGCGTCCACTCTTTACCTGCTAACAGAGCGTCCACACTTTACCTGCTAACAGAGCGTCCACACTTTACCTGCTAACAGTGTCCACTCTTTACCTGCTAACAGAGCGTCCACACTTTACCTGCTAACAGAGCGTCCACACTTTACCTGCTAACAGAGCGTCGACTCTTTACCTGCTGACAGAGTGTCCACACTTTACCTGCTAACAGAGCGTCCACACTTTACCTGCTAGCAGAGCGTCCACTCTTTACCTGCTAGCAGAGCGTCCACACTTTACCTGCTAACAGAGCGTCCACTCTTTACCTGCTAACAGAGCGTCCACTCTTTACCTGCTAACAGAGCGTCTACTCTTTACCTGCTAACAGAGTGTCCACTCTTTACCTGCTAACAGAGCGTCCACTCTTTACCTGCTAACAGAGTGTCCACACTTTACCTGCTAACAGAGCGTCCACTCTTTACCTGCTAACAGAGCGTCCACTCTTTACCTGCTAACAGTGTCCACACTTTAGCTGCTAACAGAGCGTCCACTCTTTACCTGCTAACAGAGCGTCCACTCTTTACCTGCTAACAGTGTCCACACTTTAGCTGCTAACAGAGCGTCCACTCTTTACCTGCTAACAGAGCGTCCACTCTTTACCTGCTAACAGAGCGTCCACTCTTTACCTGCTAACAGAGCGTCCAAACTTTACCTGCTAACAGAGCGTCCACTCTTTACCTGCTAACAGAGCGTCCACTCTTTACCTGCTAACAGAGCGTCCACACTTTACCTGCTAACAGAGCGTCCACTCTTTACCTGCTAACAGTGTCCACTCTTTACCTGCTAACAGAGCGTCCACACTTTACCTGCTAACAGAGCGTCCACACTTTACCTGCTAACAGAGCGTCCACTCTTTACCTGCTAACAGAGTGTCCACACTTTACCTGCTAACAGAGCGTCCACTCTTTACCTGCTAGCAGAGCGTCCACTCTTTAGCTGCTAACAGAGCGTCCACACTTTACCTGCTAACAGAGCGTCCACTCTTTACCTGCTAACAGTGTCCACACTTTAGCTGCTAACAGAGCGTCTACTCTTTACCTGCTAACAGAGTGTCCACTCTTTACCTGCTAGCAGAGCGTCCACTCTTTACCTGCTAACAGAGCGTCCAAACTTTACCTGCTAACTGAGCGTCCAAACTTTACCTGCTAACAGAGCGTCCACTCTTTACCTGCTAACAGAGCGTCCACTCTTTACCTGCTAACAGAGTGTCCACACTTTACCTGCTAACAGAGCATCCACTCTTTACCTGCTAGCAGAGCGTCCACACTTTACCTGCTAACAGAGCGTCCACTCTTTACCTGCTAACAGAGCGTCCACACTTTACCTGCTAACATAGCGTCCACTCTTTACCTGCTAACAGAGTGTCCACACTTTACTTGCTAACAGAGCGTCCACTCTTTACCTGCTAGCAGAGCGTCCACACTTTACCTGCTAACAGAGCGTCCACTCTTTACCTGCTAACAGAGCGTCCACTCTTTACCTGCTAACATAGCGTCCACTCTTTACCTGCTAACAGAGTGTCCACACTTTACCTGCCAACAGAGCGTCCACACTTTACCTGCTAACAGAGCGTCCACTCTTTACCTGCTAACAGAGCGTCCACTCTTTACCTGCTAACAGAGCGTCCACTCTTTACCTGCTAACAGAGCGTCCACTCTTTACCTGCTAACAGAGTGTCCACTCTTTACCTGCTAACAGAGCGTCCACACTTTACCTGCTAACAGAGCGTCCACACTTTACCTGCTAACAGAGCGTCCACTCTTTACCTGCTAACAGAGCGTCCACTCTTTACCTGCTAACAGAGCGTCCACACTTAAACTGCTAACAGAGCGTCCACTCTTTACCTGCTAACAGAGCGTCCACTCTTTACCTGCTGCAGAGCGTTAATGGCAGCGAGTCTGGAGAAAGCGTCAGAGCCCCATTTTGAATTACTTTGAATATGACTGTGTCTCTGATAGGAGGAAGTGCCTCGCAGTGGAAGGTGCTAAAATATGTGGAACATTTCTCAAGGGTCCCACTAATCTTAAAGTCCATTTGAAAAGCTCACACAACACGGCTAACCTAGCTTACCTTGTCAAGGCAAGGGAGAGCGCCCAGCCCCCTTACCCTGAAACAGAAGCTAACCCCCGGCCAGGCAGCATGATGGAGCCCGAGACAACCGGAGGACCGTAGAAAACACTGATGCACTGCTTCCACTGGCGACCCGATAGCTGCTGGTCAGTACATACGCAGGAACATCACAAGAGGGAGGAAGCTTACACGATGCCTTTTCTGACTATTTGAATCTTGCCTCTGAAAACTAACCCATGGTACAAAAAAGACTAAAACTACTACTGAAACTAATAAAAACTAAACTAAAATGAAGCATTTTCAAAAACTAAAAACTAAACTAAACTAGCAAACCCGCTTTAAATACGAATTAAAACTAAACTGAAATTGAAAACAAAAAGTTAAAACTAAATAAAAATAAAAACTAACGAAAAATGCTAAACTATAATAACCTTGGCACACACCGAAGTCAGAAGACCGACCTCTCAACTCTGAAACTGGGATCATCTGAAGAGCACATGAATACACCCATTTGTGTGCTGTGTGACCTTTCCAGTCTGAGAGTACCTGAATGAGCGGTTCACATCATGCGAGTGCTCCAGGTGCTCTGACTGTATTATTCATCTTCGTTTTTTTTTTAGTCCCATCGACTGGAGGCGACACGTCGAGCTGACAGTTTCCAGGATGTCTTTCCTCCAGCTCTTCTTTTATCTTCTTTTATCTTTTGTCTCCTCCCGCCTTTGATCTCTGCTGCCGCAAAAATCAATCATAGATAGGACTGAATGGAACAATAACAATGTAAAGTATTTTAATCCATCTCTGGTTGCACCCGCTGTGAGCAGCAATCTTCTTTTTAGTATCAGACTCACTGAGGGTGCTGCTCTTATGGTTTAATCTGGAAAGAAGACTTTAATAAGAACATACAAACACTATTCAAGGACTAAAGTCTGACTGTGTCTTACATCTAAGGACGGGAGTGTAACCTTTGCGAAGACAGGGTCACAACTGGATCCCTGCAGAGTATTTCCATCATGCTGTTGGTTGAAGGACAGATACAAGCGACACTGAGGCAGTGATTATTTTGGCTGAACACTGCATAAGTTCTGGGTTATTATTAAAAGGAAGGCCTTTCCCATACCTGTCTCTATTTGGATTGAGCAAACAGCTGATGAGTCAAAACCATGTTATCACACTAAGTGAGTGTCCAACTCCAAGCAGGGCATGATGACAGCAGCCTCCCAATGAGTTCCTCCCATGTTGACAATCTACTCTATTCACCACTTCATATTTGGAGTAGGCTAGCGCTCTTAAAAATAAAGACAGAGGAGAACTTGTTATACTCTTCAAACAATGATGGAAGGAAAAAGTGGGAGAAGTGTTCTGAGGACGGCATCCTCATAACACCTCTGAGGACAAGTAATCATCATGTCAGAGGCAGTAAAGAGCCGTGAGGTCAGAGGTCAAGGCCGTAACAGGTGGTGTTGTGTAGTGTTTCCAATTAAGTTAATGATGCTGATCACAGGAGGAAGGTTGTGTAATCTAGTCAGTATATCTTCAGCTTTGTCAGGTCTATATCAACAGTTAAAAAAAGATGTTTTCAAGACCTCTCTTGCTCACATCCCTCTGGTTTTAAACATCAAAACAGCAAACTTTAATCACAAGCACAAGTCAAACTCAGTATTTAACCCTTATCAGTTATGACCTTCACCTAAAACTGGATTGTTTAATTTGATTGGAGGATTTTAAAACTAGGATAAAGGATCATCTGATCAGCTTGTGCACATGTTTTACAGTAAAAGAGACTTTGCATCTCAATGGTAAATGGACTTGTACTTATATAGCACTTTTCTAGTCTTTCTGACCACTCAAAGCGCTTTTACACTACTCGTCACATTCACCCATTCATACCCATTCACTCACTGATGGTAGAGGCTGCTACAGTAAGGGACCATCAGATTCAGGATTTAAGATTCAAAGGTTTTTATTGTCAATTTTCACTGTATATACGAGACATACAGGAAAAACGAGATGCTGTTTCTCTCTTCCAGCTTTTAAATATCTAAAATTTAAATATAAAATACAATAAAATATAATAAAATACAGTTCTATAAAAACATCCTATGTACACAGTGCAGGTAGTGCAGTGACAGTTTAAAAATGGACAATGAAAATGAAAATAGATAACAGTGCAAATGATATCAGTGTTAGCTAATCTCATTTGTACACATTCACACACCTCTGAACAACAGAGGGAGCAACTCGGGGTTCAATGTCTTGCTCAAGGACACTTCAGCATGTGACTGCTGGAGCTGGGATTGAATCGCCAACCTTCTGATTGATAGACGACCGACTCTACCCACTGAGCCCCAGCCGCCCCCAATGGGAGTATTCCTGATAAAATAAAGGTAAAATGAAAATGACATAGGAATCATTCTGTTGTAAATTTCCTATTATTTGTTAAAGACTGGGTTTTTAATGTTTATTTTAATCAGGCATTCTCATCAGACGGCCCAGGGTCCTAGTGTTTGACTGTGAAAGCTTTGTCATAATGATAATAATAATAATAATAATAATAATGATAACTGATAGGACTTATAAGGCCTGTCCTGGGCAGTAGCTCCGGCAGTAGCCATGGTCACAGCGGCTGACATACTGGAAGTTAGCAGATTACCAAGCGTCGGCGAACAACACCAAGACAGGACCTAACTGGGGTCAGTTGGGGAGTTGATATGAGCAGTGAATGTACGTCAAGTCAAGTCAAATACATTCATAAAGCACACTTAAAAACACAACAGAAGCTGACCAAAGTGCTGAACAATACATACAAAATGAAATAAAACAAACAGTGAGGAAAGCACAGCACTGGGAATTGAAACCTATTCAGGACTAGAGGATATAAATGCTAAAATATAAGAGTGTGTTTTGAGGCGAGTCTTAAAATAGTCAACAGAGGGGTTGGCCCTGATTGAGGAGGGGAGGCTGTTCCAAAGACACGGTCGCCCTTCAGTTTACATTTAGACCAGGGGACTGCCAGGAGACCCGTGTTAGAAGACCTCAGAGGCCTGGAGGTTTTGTAAGGGCTCAGGAGGTCAGTTATATAGGGAGGGGCCAGAACATTCAGAGCTTTAAAAACAAAAAGCAAAACCTTAAAATCAAGCCAGTGGAGGGAAGACAAGACAGGGCTGTGTGTTTTTTTTTATGCAAACCAACACTCACCAGTTCCTGATCTCCATGATGAATGTGCATCATATGCAACCTGCAGCCTGCATGCCGTGCACCTTCTAAATTCAAACCAACATTCGAAAGTGTCCACCACAGTGAATGTGAATGTGAATGTGTAAGTCTTGTATCGGTTAATTACCAAACAGACCTGTGAGGATTAACATGTTCAACTGATGCACCACTCCCTGGTCATGAGGCATAATGGAGCAGAGAATAGAAGGGGAGTGTTTGAAGCTGTTCAGCAGTTATTTTAAGTAATCAGGCTTTAGCATCATGGGATAATAGCTTTCATTGTGGCTTCAGTTAAGGCCAAATACCTCTTTATCCTGTAATGGGCAGTTCTTTAGATGAGGCTGTTTAACATCTATTGTTTCTTTCCTTCAGTCTTAACGGTGGTTTGGCGTCCAGCCGCATTAACAACCCTTCATTAGGCACTGATGTTTTTTATGGTGTGGTGATCAGTACCTGTTTTTCTTGCTTTGTACGTTAATGTTCATGTGATTATGCAAAAGCAGGACTTCTCTGGATTGTAGAGATGATTGAGGTCCAGTAGCTCCTCAGGCTGCTCCCACATCTGAGTCATTTAACTGTCATTATCTCCCCACTCTCCAAACCACACTAACGTTTTTACCACTGTGTCAACAGGCAGAGGGGGAATGTGACGCACCCCTATGTGTGGCTTGATTCGATATGACCTGTGATCAGGTGTCTCTAGCTGTTGATAAATACTCACGGTTGTGATGAGGTTTTGAGTGAACAGAAGTGTTTACCTCTGCCCGGTTATAATAATGTTAGCTTAAAGGAGATGGTGTGAAGAGGGAGAATGACCTACTTCTTCTTTTACTGACTGTTTTATACATTTTGTCCTCATTCAGAGTTGAGAATAATCAGACTATGCTTTAGGACAGGCCTTTTCAGCAGGCCTGATTCAACCACTCAGTCTCTCAACACATTCACTTGAGCCTGGCTGCCCTCCATGTATAATATCGGCTTTCCAAACAACTTTTATGATCTGTTTTTGTAATCAATCCTTTGTTTTATGTGACAGAGATGATTCTATCAACATTTGGTTTATTAACGCCCTGCATGCTGTCAGCTCCTCCTGCTCCAGTTCACTGTAACAACCACACATTCTGCAGAAAACACTCACATCCTTCCTGTTAATGCACGGATGCTGTGGAACCTCTCCTGTGTAATGTCCACTTCTACCTTTGATTGTATGTGAAACTGTCTATATATGGTATGACAGTATTGTTTTTTCTTCCTCTCTTTCTCTAAATTATTTTTGTCTGTGTATGCATGAGTATTTTTATTTATGTATTTATTAGGGCCCGAGCACCGCTGGTGGCGAAGGCCCTATTGTAACCCTAAGGATTGTTCTTTCTTCCGCCACTTAAAACGCATTTTTGGACACCGGAATCCACATAGATATGAATGGGAAAAAGACGATCTTTGCAGCATTAATAAACATGTTTACAGCCTGGTTCAAAAAACGGCTTGGCCCTACAACGCTAATCTCTCTAATGGCACACACTGTACGGGGGGTGAATTTTTTTCTAACGTGACGGTTAAGAAGATATTAAGATTATGAGTTTTGCCCAAATAAGGACATGACTGACGTGACTCCCGGTCGGGAACACACAGCCATTGGCTAAGAGACTCACACTACGTCACACTCTGCCTAGTTGAGTTCCGCATTACCAATATGGCTGCTGCCGTCGATTTGGTTCAAAACAGCTCTCAGGAACAGATGGGTGACGTCACGGATACTACGTCCATATTTTTTACAGTCTATGATCAGGACGCACAAAAAAGCCTCTTGCACCCATATTCGAAACTCAACAGGAAGAGCGCCACCTAGCTTTAAACATGAAAAATGGGGCCAAAATGGGTCCGTGCAAGGGTGCATACTTTTCTAATTTCTCCTAGAGCTTTTCTCTGATTCAGTCCAAACTATGCACATTCTATATTAAACCCATTGACGATTAATACAAAGTAAAGGCATTCCGTTCAGACGAAAGATGTGGCCGTGGCAGACTTTGGGGCGGGGCATAAAAAAAAAAGTTGGAAAATGGATTTTTGTGACTTTAAAATGCACGTTATCTCACCTCATCCAACACACTCGTCAGTCCTGGGGAAAATTGCGACATTTTATGGATGTCGCAAAAAAAGTTGAAAAAAAGTGCTCACTAGCACCCCCTACAGTTTTCAAAAACCCCTCCCCATAGAGGTTATTTTGAGCTACATGCTTGAAAATCAGTACGCATATTCATGGCATCAGGACGCACAAAAAAGCCTCTTGCACCCATATCCGAAACTCAACAGGAAGAGCGCCATCTAGCTTTGAACATGAAAAATGGCGTCCAAATAAGGGTGCGTACTTTCGCTATCTTCTCCGAAAGGCTTTTCTCCGATTCAGTCCAAATCAAGGGCAACCTATAGTAGACACCTTGACGAGAAAAAATTATTAGAATTTTTTTTTTTTCAGACAAAAATTGTGGGCGTGGCATGCGTTGAGGCGGGGCATCAAATGCACATACAGCTTTGAACGTAAAGAATGACGCCAAAATAAGGGTGCATGCTTTTGAGAGCTCCTCCTAGAGTTTTTCTCCAATTCAGTCCAAACAAGGCCGATCTATAGCAGACATATTGACGATTAAATTATTGTTAAAGGAATTCTGTCGTGGCACACTGTCAAGTTTGGAGGTTTTCTTGGCAATCTGCCAAAAACTTGGAACATTTGCACCACCTGAGGCAGTATATACTCTCAGATCTTGCTTTCGCATCATGTGATGGCAAATATCAGACGACGGTTTACATGTGGCGGTGGCTCGAGTAGGTGGCGGCTGCGGGTGTGCGAGGGCCCGTTCGTCTCGGCTGTCGGCTTTAATTTATCTTCTTTTTTTGTAATTTTAAATTATTTTTCAACTACATTTTTCTTCACGTGTTTTCTATTAATTTATCTATTTGTTTATTTTATTGATTCATTTTTAATATTATGAATTGTATTTAATTTCACATGTCTGAGCCCCTGTTTGATTGTATTTGTTTTGTCTTGTTGATACCTTTAAAAAGAGACAAATAAACTATATGTAAATAAAAAAGCTTCCTCCCTACGTTGTTCATCTGCAGATCTTGAGTTGTGTGTTGAGTGTTTTAAGGCGATTTTATGAAACATGGTGTGACAGTCAACAGATACATTGAGGAAGACAGACAGAGAAAGAAAGAGAAAGAGAGGGGGGGAAAAGAGGAGAGTTGCTGGTGCAGTTCAGGGACAGTAGGTTGGAGCAGGTTGAAGAATGCCTTTAACTTCGTGATGTAATAAAACAAGCTGTTTAAAGGTGACATATCATGCAAAATTGACTTTTTAATGGTTCTTTACCTGAAATATGTTTCCCTGGCATGTCTACAACCCCCCGAGAATGAAAAAAATCCATTCTGCCCCTGTTCTGATTTCTCCACCTTTCTGTAAATGTGTGTGAAACGAGCCGTTTCAGACTTCTGTGTTTTTGTTACGTAACAACAATATCCGGTCTGTCACGGAGTCAGAGCTCGGAGCTTGTTCAGCCCATAGACTGTATAAAATAATACTGAATCCCTCCTCCGTTTTTCATTACCTGCACAAATGTGTGCTAACAAGGAGCTTAGGAGGGAGGCATGCTAGTTGTAGGCCGTCTTAATAAACACAAAGGTCGGTTTTACTCCCCACGTCTGCAGATTTGAAGATCTAGTGGATGATTTTTATTTATCATGGATAAGTGCTAGCGCTAATTAGAATAGCCACATAGCTACATGTTCGTAGCTGTAGCTGTGTACCAAGACACACGTCGACATACTGACAAATAAAACAACAAGAAACACAGAATCTGTGACCAATCCTTCAGAAAAGGTCCTGCTGCCTTTCTGGCAGAGGTCGGTTTTACTCCCAACGTCTGCAGATTTGAAGATCTAGTGGATGATTTTTATTTATCATGGATAAGTGCTAGCGCTAGTTAGCATAGCCACATAGCTACATGTTCGTAGCTGTATACCAAGACACACATCGACATACTGATAAATAAAATGACAAGAAACACTAAATCTGTGACCAATCCTTCAGAAAGGTCCTGCTACAGGCGCCTCTCAGTCAGGATCAGATTCTGGATCAGATTCAGAGGGTTGAAGTAACGCGATCTCTGAGCAGCCGTGTATATTCAGCCAACATGTAAACATTAGATCAACGTGCTGGAGAGCCGAGGCACACCCACTTCCTGAGGGGGCGTGGTCAGAGAGAAAACAGAGTGTTCTGAGGAGGACTGAAGAAGAGGGTTTTTCAGGCATGCCAAAATCTGATTTCAAAGTGTTTTTTTGAGCATAAACTTTAAAGACATGTTTTGGGGACCTCTTAGACCAATATATATTGATGAAAAAAGCGTGATATGTCACCTTTAAAACAGGGTCCTACGTTCTTTTCAGGATTTTGCATGTAAGGCAATTTAATTTCTTTACTTTGCTATCTGCAACGTGCATTAAGCCATAGACATTTATAGGTTATGTATAATTTAATCATCATAAACGATACGCAAATGACTGCTTCATTCTGTCATAGTTGAAACATGCAAAACTTATAATCTTTTCGTATTGATTCAATGATCGGCGTGGCCCTTAAACCCCCTCCATTTACTTTGTGGCTCGCTATTAAAGTTGAATATCCACCTGTGATTGATAAGTTATCAACACAGCTACCTGACAACCAAGATAGAGCTGTAACAAAGCACATCCACGCTGTCTCTGGTTACATGCCAAACTGAAGGCCTCAAACGAGAGTTCACTTATAGACGGTGTGATGCTACGCTTCTTGATCGGAGTCGTGGGGTTGCGTGGATTAGTTCAATCAGGAGAGGTTTTATCATGAAGGGGCAACAATTTAGTTTATAAGATTTAGAATTAAAAAATTATCTTTCATATTAGACATCTTTGGCTTGGGCACCAGTAGGCTAGTGGTTCTGTCTTGGTGCCCCATGTACAGAGGCAGTTGTCTTTGACATGGGTAACTTGGGTTCAGATCCAACTCCTGGCCTTTTTCCCGCACGTCACTCCCCACTCTCTCTTCCCAAAATCTGACTCTATCCACCATCCTGTCTCTCTGATAAAGGCCCGAATTAGGCCTGATTAGACTCCATCAAGGACTGCTTTGTCTCTTCATAGGGGTGATGAGACTGACAGCATTAGGATGACCCCCCAATACAGTCCTGACACCAATGGGGACTGTGAGGAAGGATGCAAAGATACACACTGAAACGGCAAACTGATGGAGCAGAGAGGAGAACAGATCTGAAGTTTGGCAGCAGGATGATGAGGAGTGATCGATGAAGGTCGTGGCACAGCCTGGTTGGTAAATACTTCAAAAGCAGGAGAACAGGGTGGTAGAAGAAAAAAGGTGATATGAGTGAAAGATGAATCAATATGATATGGTCTCCCTGCTTGAACTCACGCTGACCTTCATTTCTTCGAGAGACAGTTTGGAATTGAAACAGCGTGGAGTTTAGTTTGCAGATATCTGATTCAGCACAGCTTGAATGCACCATTTAAGCACAACAAAAACAAAACCATTAAAAAGCTTACTGATATAAAAACTTACACAATAAAAGAATTGCATGCATCACTCCTTGTGCATGCAAATAACAGAACTGATGAGATGACAAAGACGTATCTATGAAAAGAGACTTAATTGCAGTTTGTTTTGCAAAGGTAGCAGAGTAAAAACCATCAAACAGCAACGTCCTCAGAGTTTGATGTCATTAAATACATAATTACAGATAAACAACAGACTCTTTGCTGCTGCAGCTCGGCTGCCTGCTTCTTACTGTAATGCAGCTCTTTGGGAGGTGTGTGGACGTGATGTGTGTGTGTTCAGGCAGGAGAGGGCAGCAGACGTTCGAGCTGAGAGCAGACTGTTTGTTTCATGTCTCTCGTCTCCAAATCCAGGGAGGGGCTCATTAAATCTGGCTCCTCATCTCTGCCTGATGAATTCTTTATTAAAACAGTGTGTTCACCCTGAGCCCCTACAAAGATATCATATAAAAGTTCAATTAACTGCGGCTTGATGATCTCAATGAGATGATCTTTTACAGCTAAAAGCTCCCTCTGCACAGCCGGCTGGAGCCTTTCCAGAGAGATAGCGCGCACGGAAACACAGGGAAGGAACATCCACCAGTGAATAACAAAGGGAAGTCAGACACTGCACAGGGATTTAGATGTTCAAAGGAGGAGCTTACGCCTCTGGGCCATGCTGGGCCCTCTTGAGTCGGAGAATGAAATCTGTTGTTTAACAAGCTTTTATTGGAATCCACACTTCTACCAAAATGTTGAAGATCAGGGACAAACAGAAAGCCGCGGCGGTGGTACATGAGCCAGCGATGAGCAGTCAGTTAGGCCATATCAGACTGTATGATTCCTGTATTGGTATAAAAACATCCAGGGGTTGTGTGTGTTTGTGGGTGTGTGTGTGTGTGTGTGTGTTTGTTTGTGTGTGTGTGTGTGAGTGTGTTTCTGTGTGTGTGTGTGTGTGAGACGGGGATATGTTGAGCTTCAGGAGGTGGATATAAAAGAAAGCCAGTTGACTTTGGTCTCCTCTCTTCCTCTGACGGTGGAGTTTGTGGAGATTTGTGTAGCTCTGCCTTTGTTTGTTTCACATCCCAGGAGTGCTTCAGAGACCTGGACGCTTGGCTTTAAACTAAGTTTGCTTTGTGTGTCTGAAAGAGCACAACTAAGGCAAAGGAAAATGCTCCATCAGATACTCTATGCTATTAAATATCTCCATTTTGAGGCGGTGGAAACACTCCAGTTAGCTTTTGTTGACGTTCTTGTTTTGAATTTTAATGGTACATATTTTTGTTCACTTTTCAAGAAAACCCCCCCCCCCCTCAGTACTTTGCATTTGTTTAAAAGATAAAGTAAAGGTGTTCATGATTTGCAAACAGCCATGTATGCAAATGAATAATTGGTTATTTGTACAAAAAAATCAGTAACAGTTTTAGATTTGTGCATGTATGAATACAGTTTTACTGCTGATTAGAAGCTAATACGATGGCTACAAACATGGCCGCTTTAACATAAAATGTGATGTTGGCTCTCAAACATGCTCGTCACGAAAATAATAACAATAATAATAATAATTCATTTTATTTATAGGCGCCTTTCTGGAAACTCAAATCACCTTACAACATAGAACACTCAACAGTAAATAAATATATACATTAGAATAAAGATACAATACTAGAAAATTGAAAGGGGGAGGGGAAGTCATTCCAGTCCCAAAGAGACGGATTAGAGTGAGTATGCTTGGTGGAAAAGGTGAGTTTTTAGGCCGGATTTGAAGGTGGTGGAAGAGGTGGAATTTTGTACGTCGAGGGGGAGAGTTCCAGAGGCGGGGGGGCGAGCGGCTGAAGGCTCTCGACCCCATGGTGGTCAAGCGAGCAGGTGGGAGGGTGAGTTGGATGGAAGAAGAGGACCTGAGACTACGGGTAGGGTGGGTATTTTTGTATGGAGGAGGTCAATGAGGTCCTGAGGAGCTAAGTTGATGATGGCCTCGTAGGTGAGGAACAGAATCTTAAAAATTACATATCATGCAAAATGGACTTTTTAATGGTTCTCTACCTGAAATATGTTTCCCTGGCATGTGTACAAACCCCCCGAGAATGAAAAAAGTCCATTCTGCCCCTGTTCTGATTTCTTCACCTTTCTGTAAATGTGTGTGAAACCAGCCGTTTCAGACTTCCGTGTTTTTGTTACGTAACAACAATATCCGGTCTGTCACGGAGTCAGAGCTCGGAGCTTGTTCAGCCCATAGACTGTATAAAATAATACTGAATCCCTCCTCCGTTTTTTATTACCTGCACAAATGTGTGCTAACAAGGAGCTTAGGAGGGAGGCATGCTAGTTCTAGGCTGTCTTAATAAACACAAAGGTCGGTTTTACTCCCCACGTCTGCAGATTTGAAGATCTAGTGGATGATTTTTATTTATCATGGTATCAAGTGCTAGCGCTAGTTAGCATAGCTACAAGTCGTAGCTGTAGCTGTGTAGCAAGACATACGTCAACATACTGACAAATAAAACAACAAGAAACACAGAATCTGTGACCAATCCTTCAGAAAAGGTCCTGCTGCCTTTCTGGCAGAGGTCGGTTTTACTCCACACGTCTGCAGATTTGAAGATCTAGTGGATGATTTTTATTTGTCATGGATAAGTGCTAGCGCTAATTAGCATAGCCACATAGCTACATGTTCATAACTGTAGCTGTAGCTGTGTACCAAGACACACGTCGACATACTGACAAATAAAACAACAAGAAACACTAAATCTGTGACCAATCCTTCAGAAAGGTCCTGCTGCCTTTCTGGCAGAGGTCGGTTTTACTCCCCAGGCCTGCAGATTTGTAGATCTAGTGGATGATTTTTATTTATCATGGCTAAGTGCTAGCGCTAGTTAGCATAGCCACATAGCTACATGCTCGTAGCTGTGTACCAAGACACACGTCGACATACTGACAAATAAAACAACAAGAAACACTAAATCTGTGATCAATGGTTCAGAAAGGTCCTGCTGCAGGTGCCTCTCCATCAGGATCAGATTCTGGATCAGATTCAGAGGGTTGAAGTAACGCTATCTGTGAGCAGCCGTGTATATTCAGCCAACATGTAAACATTAGATCAACGTGCTGGACAGCCGAGGCACACCCACTTCCTGAGGGGGCGTGGTCAGAGAGAAAACAGAGTGTTCTGAGGAGGACTGAAGAAGAGGGCTTTTCAGGCAGACCAAAATCTGATTTCAAAGTGTTTTTTTGAGCATAAACTTTAAAGACATGTTTTGGGGACCTCTTAGACCAATATATATTGATGAAAAAAGCATATGTCACCTTTAAAAATGATGCAGTATTTGATGGGAAGCCAGTGGAGTTGCTGCAGGACAAGTGTGATGTGGCTGCTGGAGGGGGTTCTGGTGATGATTTGGGCAGTTGAGTTTTGAACCAGTTGAAGTTTATGGATGGATTTGTCTGGTAAACCAAAAAGAAGGGAGTTGCAGTAGTCTAGGTGGGAGGTGACCAGGGTGTGAACCAGAATGGATGTACTGTTGGGGGAGACAGAGACGGATGCAGGCGAGAGATGTTACGGATATGGAAGTATGCTGACCGAGTGACATTAGTGATGTGGGACTGGAATGACAGTGTGCTGTTGAAGATGACACCCAGACTCTTAATGGGGGGAGGGGGAGACGAAGGAGTTGTCAATGAGGATAGAGAGGTTATTTGAAAATGCCAAGATAGTGATGCTAACCCTTTTGTTAATGTGATGCCAAAGCTAACCATCAACCAAAGTATTGCTTTTAAAGGCACAGTTTTTTTTTCATAATTTCATGTTTATGTCACATCAGTGAAGCATGCACTCAAAACTGACTAAGAGAGAAGTGCTCTCCTGTAATCAGCTGCCGTCCTACACTAGAATAAAACGACATATTCCTGTCCATAACTTCCTATAGCATATCTGATCAACCACCAGTTATGTGAAATAATGCCGGCCAAAAATCAGATTTTACAGCTAAGACAAGAAGGTGCACAGAGCTTCTGCAACAACTGCACATCTTTTTCATAACTCGACAGGGGACACAAAGGACAAAGCACAAAGATGTTTCACTCTGGATCACTACAGCCAGCCTGCTTCAAGGAGTCACCAGAGGTCAATCCTCCAGGCACCTTGGATCCACAGGATTCATATTCACAAGTTATACTCGAAAAAAGATCCAAGGAATGAAGAGATTCAAGCTGAAGAATATCAGATTTAAAGCTGGCTGTGGATCGTCTCTCCACTTGTTGAAGGAAGGCTGCAAATGTGTGCCTATTTTGGATGCAGACAAACAATTCTGAATAAAACTTCAATATGATTCAAATAAAAATCCTCTTCTTTCTGAGTCTTTAATGACAGCGAATGAGACACAAGAATCACAAGAATCGCTTCAAATGAGCATTTATATTAAAAACCAGAGTCCTCCAAACATATGTATTATTTCTAAATGCTCTTCATCCGTGCTCCCACTCTGTCATTTATGATGCAAAACTCATTTTGTCAAACAGCATAATTAAAATGATGCACGGCACATATAACCAAAGCATCCATAGAGAAGAACAGAACAACCACATAAATAAAGCACTGAACAAATTAAATATTACACTGTATCAAAATGATGTTTAAGATGACTATTCCTAAAGAACTGATTATGTCAGATGGTTTAAATAAAGAATGATTCTGCATTAAATTTCCCATAATGCATCTGGACAGCTCACAGAAAGGTGTCAGAGGAGTTTGTTTGAGAATCACCCCGGGATACATCCAAGTGTAGAAAATGTGACAACACTTTCCGACAAGGAAAACAATGTAATATTTCATGTTGCAATTCTTGTTTATTGTTGCTCCTGCTCGCTCCTGATTGGTGCGTTCGAGTTGGATGATGACATGAGCATCCATGAGGAAAGCCCAGCGGAGCAACGACAAAAAGAAACACTACGAGAGTTATTATTGCAACATTAAGAACATTTAAAACAATCACTGTGTAAGTTTTTGAAACTGTGTTAATGTTTTACACTTTCTGTTTTTACATCCCTAACTGCAAGAGGTTATTTATCCCAAGACTGCATGCAACTTTAAGAAGTCCCTTCAAAATAAAAGCCCTGTTTATGTACTCTAACCTGTCCACTGTAAAGTTCTGATGTGCCTCTAAATATGCTCTACATAAAGCAAAAGTGTTAGGTTAGATTTTACTTTTATGCATATTTTGAATATGAGTAATCTTTTTTTTAATGCTTGTATATTTATTGGATAATAAAAAGCTAACAGGTTGATATGCTCAAAGAAACTGCAGTTTTTACCTCTTTCTTCTCTCCAGTAAACAGACATACACATGCTTACAGCTAGACCTCCAGACTCTGTGGTTAGAGCTTTCTATGCTGAAACAGCAACGCTCAGAATCAGAAATAAACATGGGCTGATGAATAGTGAGCCAGTTGTTCTGCAGGATGAGATGTGAGGTAGAGGAGTCTTGTCTCATTATATAATCGCACTTATTAGACGATTGCTCACTTAAAAGTGCAGTAGGTGGTATTTAGCAGCATTAAGAAGAACAAACTTGATAGAAATTGAATAAAAGGTAACACTTTATATTAACTACACACTTTTAAGTATTAATTAAGCATCAATTAATACTTAACTCATCATCTGTAAAGCATTGTTCATACAATAATACTCATTTGTATATAATGTACAAACACAGTTATAAATGTTTTATTATTCATGAATATGACTCTATATAATGTGTTAACTAACTCTTTGTTCATACTTTATAAATGATGGATTCACCAATTACAAATGAGCTATTATGGTCATAATAAACCAGTTATAAACACATGTACAGGTTATGATTCTAACATTTAGTAAGGGTTAGTGAACACCTTATTACATAGCAAATTATGATTAATTAAGGTAGTCACAAAGGACTTATAAGCTGCTTGTTCATGGTTTTGTGAGCTGATCAAAAGTGAGGACTTTTTATGCTTTACAAAGAATTCATTAATGAGATTTAAGACCAGCAGCACAAACAAAGTTTCTCCGTGGTCCGTTGACGAGGTCCAGACTTTTTTGGGTCTAGTGGTCGCTGCTCGGCCTGCGACAAAAAGCCACAGACCGAGCAGCAAGTACACCATTGCCTCCATGCCCTCCATTGTTTGTGATTGTTGTGTTTGTGTCACAGTTTTGCGCAGCTGTGTTATGACCAAGGGAGAGGTTCCAGTGGCTGGTGGTGAGGCTTTCAGCAGTGTGTCTGCCCCCTTGTGGCTGGCTGCAGTATAGGTAAAAAAAAATCCATCTCCCCCATTCATTTGAATGGGGGAGCAGTCAAACTTTAAAAAATAAATACATGTGGTACGAATGCTTCTCACATCAGTATGCTGTGGTGATATGTAGTTAGTATTCCACTGTTTTGTGTTCAAGGCCTCTTTTTCCTGAAAAGTTTCTTTTTCTTTAGTTATTAGAGTTTAAAAAAACGGGGTTTTACTTCCGGGTTTCCTTTGATTCACAGCCGCCGTGGAGTGAAACTTCAAAGAACACAGAACGTCTTGTGACGTCACGCTGTAGGGCGGAGCTTATTACAGTGGCTTCACAGGCTCTGGTTGCACAATGGCTGCGCCCAGGAGAGGGATTTTTTGGCTTCAGAACCGTACAACGGGAAGAGGCGAGGCAACGCTGTCCATTTTTATTTACAGTCTATGGTTATGACGACCTCGCCCACTGTGAGTCAGTACTCAGGCTGGTGGAAAAGGAACCCGAACCGAGTAGAGTCGAGTCGAGTAGTGCTGGAACTGTGTAGTGGAAAAGGGCCATTTGTGAGGAGGCTAAAGGCCCGCTTCAACTCCAAGTCTTTGCCTGAAGTTTGGTCAACTGAACCAATGGGGGACGTCACTGAGACTATGTCCATGTATGATACAGTCTATTGTCGCAGCCTACAGTTTTTGTGTCCCTAACCTCTCCCAATTTTTTCGTGGCTATTTGTCACTCTTTATTTTTCTCCCCACCGTAAAACAAAGTAAAATAAATCAGACTTCTCTCAGCACGTTGATATGATTACAGTCAGTCCACCAGTCTGTTATCAGAGCCAAATCCACAGCAACAGTCTACTATAGAGAAATAGCAGACCTCAGAATGCTGTAATTGGCCAATCAGAATCAAGTATTTAATACAGCCATGCAATAAACTGAAATAACAGACAGGATGTGGAATTCAACCAATCAGAATCAAGTACTCAACATGGCTGTGTAATAATATCTGATAAAAGCAGACTTTGTATCAGAGTTTTGTATGGTAATAAAGCTGTTGTTCCATATTTTGTCTCCTTCATGTGTATGTATGACTCTCTGTTCTCCGGTCTCTGTGGTCTCGCCTGCCTTGAATCCTCCCTCGGGGCATGAATAAAATATTCTCAGTTGACTTGAATTGCTCCATCTGAGCCTATTGTTGTCTCCCCCATGGAACAAATCTCCTCCTGGTTAACCTCACAATGACTCCCACACTACCGTCAGACCTTCATCTGTGTTTCTGTGTCACCTGCATTCAGCTGCAAAAACAAACCGGTGAATCCGCTCCCCCTCCTCCTCTCCCTGAGTCTCTACATTTCTCTCTCTCTCTCTCTGTTGTCGTGGGTTTGTGGCTCCTCAGCCTCCACGGGGCTCCTGGTGGTGGAGGTGCTGAGGGAGCAGCGAGAACATTGTTTGAACTACAGTAAAACACAGCTCCCTTCAGCTCCCACATCAAAGGCAGAGGATTACCAACAGCCTGCTGTAATGAGACCACGATGACTTGAAATCGCTGGGATGGCTCGGTGCGCTTTCTCCCCCACAAAACCACAACATCGTTACTGCGGTGGAACACCCTGAGAAAGACAACAGTAATCTAGTAATGTGGGTTTCTCTGGGTGTAAACTCATCTCAGTGTGTGTGTGAGAGAGTTAAAAAGCTTAGATTGAATAAATATCTGGCTTTATAATGAAACAATCAGTATTCCTGCAGAGGAAGAACCGCCGTGCAAATGTTGTTTACCTTCAAAGTCCTCCGACAGCTTTGGACGTCCTGTCTCCACTGATAAACCTCCTCACCTGTCCACATTTATTAGTCTATTAAACACGTACAGTGAAAGAGATCATCAGTTCAGGTTTGTGTCAGGAGGTTTTTGCCTCTCTTTGAAGGTCAGGATGATTTTGTTCCTTGCAGGATACAGTCTGGGCCCTTTGCCTTTGATTCTGACAGTGATTGTCGACATGCTCGGCAGACAGACGGCGAGAAAGGTTCATGCTCTGATCTTTTTTTTTTTTAAAAAAAGGTCAGGTCTGGATTCTACATTTGCATTTGTGGAACATTTTTTTGAAAACAACATTTCGGTGCCAACATTCGTCATGAGGTTATTTTAAAAACACGGGGAGTTATCGTGTTGGATAGGCTGCGTGACCCACGAGGACCAATCACTGCAGGCTGACGACACCAACGTCACTCGCTGAATAGAAAACACCACGGAGTGTGTTCATGGCAGCACAGGCCTGAGATATAAATAGAAGGAATTATCCCGAGCAAAACACACACACACACACACAAACACACACACACTGATAATGAGGCCAAATTGCTTTAAAGGCAGAAATCACAGCAGATAAAAAAAACACCAAAATAATGTGAATCGATCAAGAAGTATATTCGAGTATCTTACCAACAACAACAACACTGACACGGCTCAGTCATGTGAGGTCTCTAATTTAATGAAGTCTTTTTTTAAAATGTATCTAGATGATGCTAAAACAATTCCATGCTTTGTCCTCCCAGTACACATAACCAGAATATTCCAGGTGACAGTCTGCATCCTCTGGGATCATTGCTCTGTTAGGGTATCACTTCAAAATCAGACCTATGTATGAGTTATCATGCAATAACTGCTCTTTGTATATCTGTGTGCATGAACACAGATATAAGCACAATTCAGAAACTTGATTTTCAACCTTTCAACTCTGCTTTGTAACTGTTTTAGCTAGGTTTACCTGTGTATAATGTACTGTATCATTTTAATCAACAGTTCCTTCATATTTTAGTGCACGTTATAGTCAATCCCACACCTTTTATTTGTGTTATTTCATTTGATCTTTTAATTGTTTTTATCTCAAAATCACTAATTATCCTATTTGATGACCTTCATACTCTTGATGCCTTGTTGTTTGTTTTTTAAATGTCACTGTAACTGACTGGATATCATTGTAAATGAGGGTTCCCCTTAATGATCTCTGGAGTATAAATAAAGGTTGAAGATGATGTATAACGTTAAATAAATAAATCATGCACATTCAGAGGAAAACTAAGAGTAGTCCAAATTTCCCACCTTCATATTATTCATATCTATAAATCATGGTCCATAAAACACGAGTATATCTGATGATAATGTTTCTTTGTACTCCTATCTGTCCTCCGTATCCTCTTGGATCCCAACATTAAGGGCCTGATGTTCAAAGTTGTAAAAAATCTAACTAGTTATCTTTCAAGAAGAACTTAAAAAATCTTCCTTAAAACCGATTTTCTCGTGCCCTGGTGGCCTAGCGGTCTAAGAGCCCCACATACAGAGGCTGCAGTCCTCGTTACAGAGGTCTCCCCCCACACCCTACTCCCCACATTCCCTGTCTCTCTTCAGCTGTCCTATTAAAGGTAAAAAAAAAAAAAACATTACTTAAAAAAAAATTTAAATCTATTTTCTCAAAAAAAAAAAAATCCTAAAAATATTAAAAAACATGACAAAGAACAACAGCTGACCTCCTGACGTGTGTATTCGACCCTGCATGTTACCATCTTGCGAATGTTGGCGCCCTCTTACTGCCCCTCTCCCCACATCCTGTCCTCCTCCAGGATACAGAACCCATTAAAGGGTCTACATGTAACATCAGGTCTTTATCACAGAGCTTAGAAAGTGTTTTAAGGGTTTCAAAAGACACTTTGTTGTTTCTCTTTATTTGTATTTCTTCATTTATCTGTGTACAAAGAGAGTCCAGGAGATATTCCCATCTTCAGTTTTTATCACATCGGTTACAGGTTGGTGGAAAGCTTGACAATATCTCCTGAAGTCTGTACCAAGACGAGAAAATTAAAGACGTGCATGAGGAGAAAAAATAATCAGAATCAGAAACACCTTCTCAATCAGTAGGGGGGGGGGAATTAGGGAAAGAAAAATGTAGTATAATATGTATAAAGATGAATTTGTAGAGGCAAATTAAATCAGTTGATTCTTGAATAAACTGTATGTTAAAAAATGAGAGGAAACTTCTTGTAGCATTTTGTTTAAAAGAAGCTCAGCATCCAAATCTTCAGCGAACAGAGTCTGTGAAGTGCAGATCCAAAACAAGACCAGATATTTAGAGTTTCCGGTTTCATCCAATGTGTCACTGACGTGTTCTGTATGGTGTAGTATCAGAAAACTTTGAATGCTTCTATAATTTCTTCCATGAAAATGTAAAAACACACACACACACATCAGTCACAGAGGAACAACACTGCACTGTATCTGATTTCAGTTCTGGGTCCGATGCACCGCTGGTTTCCAACATCTCTCTGCGTGTCTGTCGTCCTCTTACAGAGATCCTCCTCTCGTTCCCTCCATCTCAGCCTGTTTTTTTCTCTCTCCCTGTGTTTGAATCAGTGGTCATTTTTCTGTGCAGATTGCAAAACCTCTCCGGGCAAATTTGTGATTTTGGGCAATTTATAAAGCCTAGAATTGATTTCACTTGACTTTCTTGTGACCCGAAAGCAGCATCAGCTTGCAACTCCTCGTCACAGATTGCACGGCTGTGATTTGTGAGCAGCTGAATCGAAGAGAGATATTTTTTCTAACTTGTAGTAGACGGTTTTATTTGAACCATTTTTTTTTTAGGCCTGAAGATATAAAACTGCAGCATTTCATGAGAAAAGGCAAAAAAAAAAGAGCATTCATTAAACCTTATCTCATGCTGCAGCATTTATTTCTCTTATTTACACTCTCCTCATCCATCATGGGGGTCTTGACTCTTAGATTAGAGACCACTGCAATACACTGAGTGTTAATTAAGAGCATAATTATCTCTGTTATAGGTTAAATAAGAATCCCATTATCATCAGGAGCACTTTATCCAAGGATAAAAGAGATAATAAATCAATTTTATTCAAATTTCATGGAGAAAAATGTGCTGATTTGAGAGTCTTTGTGGGTAAAGATCTCAGGATTCATTTAAGTTGGATTAATTGACAGCAGTAACACAAATAAAACAAAACAATCTAATGTCACATTAGCATCAATTATTCTAACATGCACATTATTCCTCTGACGTGCCGCACTTTGTCTGTTGCATTTTGTATATTTTCAAAGAGACAGTAATCATGGTTTCATCATGTAGGAGCCGTTCATGGCCAAAGTAATGGGTTAATTAATTCATGTTTATTTATGTTGCTGTTGCAATTTGCATTTGTATGCAGCAACACTGAGACATTAATTAAATTTTCAGAATCACTGCAAACAAACAGAGAAATGTAGCGAGCGTCTGACGATGTGTTTGGTCTCACAGCATGAGCAGAGAGAGGCTGATAAAATCACAATGAGCAGTGATGAGAGCAGGTTTGTGTGTGTGTGTGTGTGTGTGTGTGTGTGTGTGTGTGTGTGTGTGTCGGGGGGATTGAATTAAATTGTCTACATTTGCTATTCTTCCTCGCTCCCTGTGCACCAGAATTATCATCCTCATCTCAGGGTGTAACATGTTAATTTAGGTTCATGTTTAAAGCAAATTAATTAATTTGTGCATAGCGTGTGTGTTTGTGTATGGATGTGTGTGTGTGCTGCTGCTGCTGTATTGTTGCATGAACTCTGTAATTGCGGCTGGTTTTTGACGTTCCCCCGGTGCCTGGCTTTGTATCTCAGAGATGAGAGCACAGAGTGACACCCTCCCTCACATGTTCTCCTCAGGGAACACTTATCAAAACAATACGCGGGCCGTCATTCAAACGCAGCCCTGCATACTTTAACACTTTGAAGTCTCCCATCCTCTTGTTTTTTTAATCCCCCTCGCCTTTTCTCCCAATGTAATCCCACTGTAACTGCAGGGATTCTGCACAATTCACACCATTTGTTCTTACAAATACAACACTTCATCAACAAATAACAATATGTTGGGAGCAACTATTGAAAAGGAGGCTGAATTTAAACGGGTTCAAGCGCTGGCACTGCCATGCATCCCTGCCTCAGTGCTGCCAATCCCTGTAAAAAGTTAATGTAAGCAGGATTCTCAGGGAGCTGCTGGTGATGAAATTATGGTGTAACTGATACCAATGTGCCATGGTAAGACGAGTGCATGGCCGTCTGTGTCTTTGAAGGAGGCTCTTCCCATCCCACGATGCTCTGCTGGAGAGGGGCTCCTGTATGGTTTGTACAGTACAAACGGACAGATGGAGGGCAATACTGCACAAAAAGCAGGCAATCGTTTTGCCGCAGTACAGAAAACGGGCTGCAAGTTCAGGAATTCATTGTGAATTCACTATTGCACACGACACTGAAATCTGTCCACCCCACAGTAAATATATACACACACAGGTTACAGTATAGGAGGGTTTGATTGAGCCGAGGGCATGATGATATTTAGATTTAACTCATCCTGTAAATTTCAACATTGAGCCAGATAAAACACATAAAGCTGTACTCCAGTGCTTTCTTTTTAACCTCTCATTTTATATTAGTGTTTTTATTCCCTTGTGCTGTGATTACTCTTAAATCTGATGTTTTTGATAAAACAGAGTCACATGCTTTCAAACTATGATCTTTTCTTCCTGTATTTATGTGCAGAATGACCTGAAATTGTCAAATATCAGACACTGAAATCTGTCCACCCCACAGTAAATATATATACACACTGGGTACAGTATAGGAGGGTTTGATTGAGGCCAGGGCATGCTGATATTTAGATTTAACTCATCCTGTAAATTTCAACATTGAGCCAGATAAAACACATAAAGCTGTACTCCAGTGCTTTCTTTTTAACCTAAAATAATCATGTTTCTCATTTTATATTAGTGTTTTTATTCCATTGTGCTGTGATTACTCTTAAATCTGATGTTTTTGATAAAACAGAGTCACATGCTTTCAAACTATGACCTTTTCTTCCTGTATTTATGTGCAGAATGACCTGAAATTGTCAATATCAGACACTGAAATCTGTCCACCCCACAGTAAATATATATACACACTGGGTACAATATAGGAGGGTTTGATTGAGCCGAGGGCATGCTGATATTTAGATTTAACTCTAATTTTCAGCATCAAGCCAGATAAAACACATAAAGCTGAACTCCTGTGAGTTTTTCAAACCTAAAATAATTGTGTTTCTTGTTTTAAATAAGTGTTTTGATTCCCTTGTGCTGTGATTACTCTTAAATCTGACATTTTTGATAAGACAGAGTCACATGCTTTCAAACTACGACCTTTTCTTCCTGTATTTCTCTAAAGAATAAACTGAAATTGTCAAATCTTTGAGCACTGTGGAGGAAAATAAGGACATTCAGGAAAAGGAGTCTAATTTGAACATGTTTGTTTTTTATATTTGCTGTTCCATTGCATACTAAACACTGATTTAGTATGAAGCATGGCCTCTTCTTTGTTTTTGTCCTGAAATGAAGTGTAAAATAATATAAACATTGAAAGTTCCCTCGCATTGATTTAAATAAAAAGTTATTTGGACAGCAACCTGAGAGCAAAAACAGATTTGATGTTGAATTCTTGCACGGGCATTGCACTATCACCACAACTTTTCCTGATCCCCGCGACCTGGCATGATTACAAATTCATGCGCGACTAAAGAGGTGCATCATGCATAATAAAAAACTGCATCGTCTGCAAAAACAGCGAGACGAACACTGTAAACAATGGGGGCGTAGAGGAGCTCAGAGGGGGAGGCCGTAAAACCCACGGCTACAGGGATGCCAAAAACATGTTTTTAAAAGAAGGGTGAGCCGGTGTTGCCTATTACTATAGCAACAGGAAGACCTGGCTGCTTCAATCAGCTTTTTGGTTGGCGAGGGGGGCCGAGGATAGGCAGAGCAGCTCCTGCCGGGGGAGCCGTGCAGAGCCGCCATGGTTTTACTAATGAGGGCAGCGGGACACGCTGGGTGTCAGGCAGCCTGTCGACCTCCACACATCCCACCTGTCAGTGTCACACTCCCTGTCATTAAACACACGCTGCAGGGAGGTCAGGAGGAGCAGGACACACACACAGAGTGACAGCCCGAGGAGACACACACCAGACATGTTAATGCAAACATTTGTTTAAGCCTTGAAAACCCGTGCAGGGTGTCTTCAGCTGGGATGATGTTGACTTACAGAGAAATGAAAAAGGACATCACTGATCGAAGAAGATATCGCTCTGAGGTGAACAAGAAACGAGCATCTGTCGTCAAGAAATCACACGTGTGGAGGACGAAAGCTCAGGTTGATTTTTCAGTTTCAGAATAAACCTTAAGGACTTAAAAACACAAGAGTTAGTCATCCTGGGGTCAGACAGCACTCAGATATCAAACTACAGAACACACTACGAGAGTGAGTCTGAGACGGATCTCTGGCAGGGTGACCGAGTGATTCAGGGGAGTGATACTGAGAGCAGCAGTGTCTGGAGATTATATCACCATAAATTAGAGCATCTGAATAAACAGACAAGCTGCTCAGAAGGAGGGTCAGATTTAATCAGCATTTCTGTGTGAGAGGAATCCGACTCTGTTTTTTTGTTTTCTAATCGCTCACACTGAAGTGGATTCAAACTCGTCAAGGTGAGAATTGAGAATAAAAAAAGCAACATATAAATGACTAATAAATTACATTTAGAGCTTGTGGCTCAGTGGTAGAGTGGGTTTGATCCCAGCTCCCTCAGTTACATGCTGAACTGTCTTTGGGCAAGACACTGAACCCAAAATCACACCCTGTGACAAAGTTCTGAGTGTGTGAATGTGTGTGGTGAGGTTAGTTAACACTGATGGTCCTCCACTAAAGCATCCTCTGGTAACAGAGTATGAATGTGACAAGTAGTGTATCTAATATAATGTGTTATTTTGACTCTTTTTACATGACATATATGAAACGAATGTAAATTTATGTACAGAATAAAAATGTATTTATGAAATAGTTAAAAAAAAAAACACCTCTACACATAAAGACAACAGTGCAACAGTAAAAAGAGGAAAAGGTACTGCACTGTTTTTAAATTTGGTTATCAAACAGGCGTCTGTTTGCATCCACTTTAAACAAAATCCCTTGCAGAGAATATAAAACAAGAGCGACAAGCTCAATAAGGTATGATAAAAACATCCTCTTCTCTTCAATTTGACCCCCTTATAACTCAAATATGATCCCAGACTCATGGTCCAGATATAGATAACACAATATAGTAAGAATCTACAAACACACACTCTTTATAAACTTTATATTAAAACATGATGACAACTATCTGCTATCTGAAGAGGAGATCCAAAAATCATTATATCCAGTAAAATAAAATAAAAAGATGGTAAAGTAAAAGCAGATAAAACAGAGGGTTATAATAGAACAAGAGAGTTTATGAATAAAAACATTAAAGTTACAGTGCAGGCTTTAAGAACTGGATTTGACTGGATTGGAAAAAACATTATTGTCCCCTAGGAGTATGGAAGTCCAACACAGTCCATACATATAATAAACAAACATGAATGCATGCATGTAATTTAAAGACATAACTCCTGTTTATCATTATGATAACTGTGCAGTCATCAGTCCTCAGTGTTCATGCATTAGCTCCAGATCCTGCAGCTTGTTGACCTGCTGAGGGAAGAAATGACCTCAGATATCAATCTGATTTCATCCTTCCAGCATGAATGAATTAAAAAGAAATTCAATTACTTAGTTTAATAATTTTCTTTTAATAAAATCAGCTGTTAACAGGTGGGTGTTCAGCCTCAGTTATAAAGCAGTGAGAGTTTCAGCGGCCCTGACATGTCTGGAGTTTGTTCAGATATGGAGCGAAATGTTGCTTCACCATGTTTGGATCTGACTCTGAGGAGAGACGGCAGACCTGAGCCTTTTCGACGGCTCGTACTCTATCTGAAGATCACTCATATTTATACATTATTTAATACTTTACAAACCAGCTGCAGTGTTCTGAAATATCTCTGGCAGACAGGGAACCGTTGTCGAGACCTCTGAGCTGGACTGATGTGATCTATGCTCTTGGTCTCAGTGAGGACTCTGGCTGCAGCGTCAGAATCAGCAGCAGCATCTGAGTGATTAACCACTGAAGATAAATGCATGGGCCATATTTTTTGAAGGAATGAAAGTAAAAAAAAAAACATGATTTAGAAAGATGCATCTGAACCAAAGTCTCCTTGTCAGGGACCGGTGACGTGCAGAGCTTCATCTGACGTTGGCTTCATAAAGAAGATATCTCCGAAGAGCTCAGGCAGTCACAAACATTCTGCACTTGTTCTCTCTCCTGATATGTGCAGGCCCTCAGGTGTAATTATCTACTTCAAATATTAATATCATGAATATGAAAACGCAGGAATGTTCTTTATTTACATTATAGAGGGATGTAAAAGTGTGTAAAGTCTATACCGTATGCAAGATGACATCACAGGTAGAGAGACACATTTCCTGTGTGTCTTCACGTTAATCTGCTGTCATTTGCAGATTTATTGTTTTTCACTGGTTCATTAAACCTTGTGATGAAATGACGCTGGTGTTTGGAGAAGCCTGTTAAAAGATTATGATGCTCTTGTGACAGAGATGAGATTTATAACAGCCTCAGAGTGTCGGTGTGTGTGTGTTTGTGTGTGAGCCGTATGCAGCTATAACACACACACACTCACACGCTGTCTGTGATGACATAAGCGATGTATGCTTCAGTAAATGACCTGTGAAATGCTGATTTCTTTCTGCAGGATGACGATGGAGAACACGAGGGACTCTTATTCATTACAGATTTGATTTATGAAGCTCTGAGGAGGAGGAAGAAGGATCCTCAGATGAAGACGGAGCTTTAAACATCATGTAACTGTGTCAGAACAGGAAATGTGAGAGGACTCAAGTTTTCCACGACAACTAAAAGAAGGAGTATAGCAGGGTTTCCCAAAGTGTGGGTCGGGACCCCCTGGAGGGTCGCGAGATGTCTTCCAGAATTATCATTTATTTGTAAAGTTATCTAAAAAATATCACATTTGACCTATTACTGAACAAAATGGCGACAAAAGCAGTAGTTACATTTGAAGTAAGACCTTGCAAACAAAACATTTCATTAGTTTTTTGCCTTTCTTTGTTGCCAGATGACTTCTAAGGTTAGCGTCAGTAAACAGTTGATTAATAAAAGAAGTCAGATGTGCATGTAGGTAGGCTAATTTTCTACAGACCAGCTAAATGAAGTATGAAGTATGAACTTTTAATCCCTGGGGGGCAGTGGGGGTTGCAAGTCTTTGGCACTTATATTTTTATCTGACCCTTAGGTCAGATAATAAGAAACAACAAAGTAAAATACCATAGCTATGCAGATGACACACACATTTACATCACCATATCACCAGGGGATTATAGTCCCATACAAACACTGAGTAAATGCATTGAACAAATCAATGACTGGACGAGACAGAACTTTCTTCAGTTAAACAAAGAAAAAACTGAAATGATTGTTTTTGGAGGAAGAAAGGTTAAAGGTTACTGCTCAGCTCCAAGCTGCACAGATGAAATGTTCAAACCAAGCCAGAAACCTTGGTGTAGTCTTAGACTCAGACCTTAATTTCAGCAGCCACATTAAGACAATCACAAAGTCTGCCTGCTATCACCTTAAGAATATATCAAGGATTAAAGGACTCATGTCTCAGCAGGATGCAGAAAAACTGGTCCATGCATTTATCTTTAGCAGACTAGACTACTGTAACGGGGTCTTTACAGGACTCCCTAAAAAGTCCATCAGACGCCTGCAGCTCATACAGAATGCTGCTGCTCGAGTCCTAACAAGGACCAAAAAAGTAGACCACATCACTCCAGTTCTTGGATCTCTACACTGGCTTCCTGTCTGTCAGAGAATAGACTTTAAAATCCTGCTGATGGTTTATAAAGCACTGAATGGTTTAGGCCCAAAATACATTGCTGATCTGCTACTACTTTATGAACCACCTCGACCTCTGAGGTCATCAGGTACTGGTCTGCTTTCAGTCCCTAGAGTCAGAATGAAACATGGTGAAGCAGTGTTTAGTCAGTATGCTCCACATATCTGGAACACACTCCCTGAAAGCTGCAGGTCTGCTCCAACTCTCACCTCTTTTAAATCAAAGACTAAGACTTTCTTATTTGCCACTGCCTTCCTATCTTAGCTCATTTTAACTCTAAATTAAAATTTTAATGTAATTTTTAATATATTTCTAATTTTCCTTTTCTTTTCTGTTTTATCATATTTGTCATTTTAATTGTGTTCTTTTATGCTTGTCTTAATGTTTTCAATGCTTTTAATATTTTAATGTAAAGCACATTGAGTTGCCCTCGTGTATGAAATGCGCTATACAAATAAAGCTGCCTTGCCTTGCCTTTTGGGATCGTGGGCTGAAAAGTTTGGGAACCCCTGGTGTGTAGGATATAGTGTTTCACTGTTATTTCTATGAGAAGTTGTATCTTATTATCATCACAGATCATGGTACACTGCAGTGCTTAAATACACAGTAATGATCTGCTACTTTATATCATTTGAAGCCAAAATATTAATTAGTAGGCCGTATATCTACTGTGTTTTATGATGCTTGATGAAATAAAGAGTCAACCAAGGCGTCAAACTATGAGTACAGATAATTAACACAGATACATTTCAACTTCTTTAATGAGTGGTTACAGGTGTGTGAGTGAGTGTGTACACCTGTTCTGCTTTATGGTTCAACTTACTTTGCACCAAGTATTAAAGGTGACATATCACGCTTTTTTCATCAATATATATTGGTCTAAGAGGTCCCCAAAACATGTCTTTAAAGTTTATGCTCAAAAAAACACTTTGAAATCAGATTTTGGCATGCCTGAAAAACCCTCTTCTTCAGTCCTCCTCAGAACACTCTGTTTTCTCTCTGACCACGCCCCCTCAGGAAGTGGATGTGGCCCCGGCTCTCCAGCACGTTGATCTAATGTTTACATGTTGGCTGAATATACACGGCTGCTCAGAGATCACGTTACTTCAACCCTCTGAATCTGATCCTGAATCTGATCCTGACGGAGAGGCGCCTGCAGCAGGATCTTTCTGAAGGATTGGTCACAGATTTAGTGTTTCTTGTTGTTTTATTTATCAGTATGTCGACGTGTGTCTTGGTACACAGCTACGAACATGTAGCTATGTGGCTATGCTAACTAGCACTAGCACTTATCCATGACAAATAAAAATCATCCACTAGATCTTCAAATCTGCAGACGTGGGGAGTAAAACCGACCTCTACCAGAAAGGCAGCGGGACCTTTCTGATGGATTGGTCACAGATTCTGTGTTTCTTGTTGTTTTATTTGTCAGTATGTCGACGTGTGTCTTGGCACACAGCTACAGCTACAGCTATGAACATGTAGCTATGTGGCTATGCTAACTAGCGCTAGCACTTATCCATGATAAATAAAAATCATCCACTAGATCTTCAAATCTGCAGACGTGGGGAGTAAAACCGACCTTTGTGTTTATTAAGACAGCCTACAACTAGCATGCCTCCCTCCTAAGCTCCTTGTTAGCACACATTTGTGCAGGTAATGAAAAACGGAGGAGGGATTCAGTATTATTTTATACAGTCTATGGGCTGAACAAGCTCCGAGCTCTGACTCCGTGACAGACTGGATATTGTTGTTACGTAACAAAAACACTGAAGTCTGAAACGGCTCGTTTCACACACATTTACAGAAAGGTGGAGAAATCAGAACAGGGGCAGAATGGATTCTTTTCATTCTCGGGGGGTTTGTAGACATGCCAGGGAAACATATTTCAGGTAGAGAACCATTAAAAAGTCAATTTTGCATGATATGTCACCTTTAATCCATGTGACCATTAGGACTGTTTATAGTTAATGCATTTGTCACAATGCGGTTAAGTTCAAGCCAAAGACCAAAACAAATGCAACAGAGGAAACGAGCAGCAAATAAAAAGTAGGATACAAATCGACAAAACGACTACAGTAACAGTAAACGTGCTGCAGATCCACAAACAATGCAACTCCAAGAATTCAACAACACAGAAAACTCACAAGGAAGATGCTGCAAATCCAGATATGACGACTGAAGTACACTCAGAAAACTTTAGAAAGAGAGAGGAAGGTAAAAGAAGTGAAGTTAATATCAGACCACAGAGGGCTAGATGACAACAGAGAGGAGTCTCTGTGTGGGTCAGGCCTCTCTGAACCCACACGTGACTGTTATTGAGAGAGCTCCTATAAACAGTATGTAAGAAGGTCAAAATATTAATAGAAGAAGGAATAAAATAAGATATCAAAATAAAATAAAACAAACAGATAGATGGTTTCTGATGTGCAGCTAGCTCTGATAAAGTTACTGATTTGAAGTTAAGTTAAATTAAGTTAGCTATGACTTGCAGTAAGATGCACAGCCAGCAGTATTTATTTTTATTTTATTTAACCTTTATTTAACCAGGTGAGTTCATTGAGAACCAATTCTCATTTGCAATACGACCTGGACTAGGTCGACTAGCTGACTCTACCTGGAGTGCCCTAACAGGCCTGAAGCACTTCTCCAGCATGTGTTTCTGGATTAGAATTATTTCTGTGTTTGCAGCCTGCTTTTAAAAGTTCTTAAGACTTTTTGCAGCATGTTATTTCAGACGGTTTCTATTGCATGTGTTTATGAAGTTGCATGGTGCAGATCGGTTAGCCTGATGTTGATGATAGTTGATCAAGTCAGGACTTCGCTTCTTATCAAAAAGCTCTGTATGAGACATCACAGGGAATACAAAGTTAAAGAAAGGAGCGCTGGTTTAGCTCAGTTGGTAGAGCCTGCACTCTACAGTCCTCAGGTTTGACTTATGGTCAGATTTGTGCATGTCATCCCTCACTCTCTCGTTCCCACATCTCCTCCGTCTCTCCAGCTGTTTTAACTAATTGAGGAAAAAACCTCTGAAATAAAAGTTTACAGAAGACATTAAGATACTTACATGAATAACATGACATCCACTGAAGATTGTAAATAAGAGGCTTTAATGTACAGTAGATTTGGGATTAAACGCTACATTTAGCCCTAGGATTTGTTAGGGTAAAAGACAGTGCTCTAATCTGACCTTCTTAAAAACAGAAGTCTGTACCAGGGAGGAAAAACTTGATTTTGTCCTCTAGCAGACAAATTCAAGACAACAAAGGGTTCATCATTACTTCTTGGTATGATATTAAAATAGAAGTTTAATAATTGAAGGTGATTGTAACATCTCTAAAACTCCTGTTGAAGGATTCACAAAGTCAGTCTGATCTGATTTTGAGGTTTTCCTTACTTTGCCCAAGAATGGGTTTAACACAGGAGGAGACTTTAATAAAGATAACACTTAGTGACTTTAAGCTCAAAGTTACAAACCCAATCCTGCAGGCTAACTCAGGCCTGAGAACCATGTTAACAAACTCACACTTCCCTGCTGTCCTCCTAATTCAGAGTGGAATTCAGGAGAATATGTTGTCATTTATTTCCTTTCCATTTCCAGGTTTCAAACATTACACCTTCTAAGACAGAGGACCTCTTCACTGTCATATTCTTATTAAACACGATCATTTCTGCAGGTTGAACAAAGTTAAGCAGCCGAATGTGATTACTTGACTTTTAGTTTACTGTCAAAAACTGTTAAGTCTTATAAAGCCCTTATAGCTGCTCTGTGGATGTGAATCTGATATCTGAGAGTTAAGGTGCAGATTTGAGATTCAGCCTCTTACAATCTGTCTCTATGAGAGGGGAATGACTGTCAGGTGTATCTTGTGTAATCTTTATCTCTAATCAGAAGACATAAAACTACTCTAAAGTTTAGAGTCCTGCATTGCTGTAAAGAAAAGCATTGAATTGTTTACATGTCTGTATGCTGAGCTGTCTGACTCCTTAATGTGAGGATGAATTATCTCTACACTTTACACTGAATTCCAAAATGACTGATAGGCACAGTTTACGCCTGATATTACATTAAAACAGTAACAAGGTTTACCATAACACACCTGGTGTTTTGGTCAGATTTGGGGAGTGAGATGATGTTTTCTGTGTGCTTTATAAAAACTGAATGTCTACTTCAGGACTACACATATATAGTTAATTACAATTAGTATTTATTATTTTTTAATTTCACAGCAGTGTAATGGGGGGTCTCATTTATATACCTGGATCTTCCAAGCGCAACTTATATTTACATTTTGTAAAAGCAGGTATTAGATGAAAGATGTGTCTAAATGTTTGCAATTAAATGTAGTTCTTAAAAGAAAACACTGCAATAAACTTTAAATATTTCTTATACCTTGACTTCAAGTTATTTAGATGATGTTTTATAAATAAGTATTGCCCTTTTTTAAGTTGCTTCCAAATAAAGCTTGATAACAAAACTCCAGGTGTGTTTTAGTATAAATTATTTTAAACCTCAAACTAATAAAAGTGTCGTTAAAAGAGTCTGTAAAGGAATGAAAGGTGTCTCTGCCTGTAATTGAATCTAAGCTGCTGTTTGTCTCCTCATGGCCTCAGCTGCACTTCATTCATGAGTTTATTTGCAGCTCACATCTCCGGTTAGAACCTACAGTAAACCGGTCCCAGGTCGGTGATCATGTGCAATGATTAGCAATCAGTGTAAGAATGATAGCAGGCCAATAGAAATAAAAAAGTTCCCCCAGATAAACCAATGGTGTGGCCACATTGTTACGGCGCTCAGCGAATCCCCTGCGGATCTGATGCAACAGGGCTGCAACTAAACTTACACCTTCGAACTGCAGCAGCGTGTCCCTCCGCTGCGGGGCTGCGGAAAGTAGTGCCGGATACACCGTCTGTGGGATTTTACTCCTAACATCCTCTCTTGTTTTCTTTTTACAAGTTTGTTTTGAGTTTCAAAAACATCTATATATTTTTACATTGTAAGAGAATATTTACTGGATCGGTTTCCTGTAACTGACTTTACAACATGTGGACATTTTAGTTTGAATCATATTTGTGATGTTTTAACAGTGTCTGCATTATTTTATTCAAGTTCAAGATTCAAGAAAGCTTTATTGCCAAGTGAGCTCGTACACACAAGGAATTTGACGTGGTGAATAGAACACTGGTACTTAACAAGACAGTAAGGACAATAAATATATAAATCTAAACACAAATCCAAAAATTCCAAGTAAAAATAAAAATACTATCTGTACAAAGAAAGGTATAGAAGTACTTTTAAAGACATGATATAAGTTCACTCAGCCTGAGCAAGAGTGCACATTTAGATGAATATAATAATAAAATATGTTATGGGATAAATTATGAAGGCAGAATGCCCCAAACGTGACAAAAGCAAGATATTTGAACTATATTGTAATTCTTACATGTTTTTAATCAAATTATATCATCACAGTAACATAAAGTTAAAAAAGTGATCAGAAAGATATTTATTGATATGAAAGTTGTTTTGTAAAGCTACAAAGAGCTTAAAATTAAGATTAGAAATAAAACTGAAATATATATTTTAGAAAACACATTTAATTCAAAAGAAAACTTTATAAAGAAATAACCCAGCTGCTTAAATCTAATACATTTTTAATTATAGTATACTTTATAATAAATCATAAATGAAGCTGTTATAATAAAGCAAATGAAAACAGGAGAGGTTGAATGTGTGTGTGCTGGTTTAACTCTCTCTCTCTCTCTCTCTCTCTCTCACACACACACACACACACACACACACACACACACACACACACACACACACACACACACACACACACACACACACACACACACACACACACACACACACACTCTGCTCTCTGTATAATGGGAAAGTCCCCAGGTTCATGACGTAACGGCCGGTTGAACTCTGTAAACCGCGGAGGGATCTCAGTCTGCGGTGATCCGGTCCGGGCATTAGGAGTTGCAGAAGTAGCGGACTTAAAAACTTTCTGTCTGCAAGTCTGTTCGCCGTCAAATAGCACTTGATGAAGAGTCCCTGACTGCTAAAAGGGAAAAATATGGCTTTTTAAATCTGCGCCTGTGTTCGTCTTCAGCCCACAGCTTCGTGTGCTTTGCTTCAGCAGCGCACTTTAAGAAGAGAATCCAGAAACTATGGGGTAAGTGCAGCTGCTGGGGACCGTTAAGTTTTCTGTGGAGGGGCAGAGGAAAGTTAGGGGATTTTTTTTTTACTTGAATAACAATCAAGACAATGTTTCAACTTGTTTTTCCTCTTTAATTTAAACAATTACCTTCTGATTTCAAACATTTACACCGTTATTTCCGCTTATAATATTCTATTTATAGCAGCCAGGTCAACATTACTTTAATAGTGAAAAATACAGATTTTTAATTACTGTCTTTTTCTAGTTATAGTTTAAGAGCAGATTAGAAATATTTCCAAGACATGTCAGTTCAATAACTTATTTAAATCCATGTTTTGTATCTTAAAGTCTGTAATTTGGGTTTTAAAGTGATGTAAAAGTTCTCACTTTGTTTTAAATTTATTATTTTACACACCCTTGGTTAATTTTTTTTAAATGTATTGGAAGTTGTGCTTTTCTGATTGATCCATGGTGACATAAATCAATAATTGCCTGAGTGCAGAAGGTAAAAGGTGATTATAAAAAATACATTTAAATTAATAAAGCTTTAAATTAATTTGTTTTAAGCTCCTCACTTTAATTTAATACATTTTTTGGACTTTTTTTGAAAATTGAAGAACTGACGTTCACATTAAGGTGTTGATTTAAAGGCTCTCTAAAAATGTAACTTTGTTTGTCTAACAGGTCTTCAGGTGTTTTCACAACTCTTTCATCCAGCCAGTGCACCGTTTGTGCTTTTGAACAATTTAATCGAAGCAGACGACACAATGGCGGCATCGATCCTTCGCAGGAAAATTCCTCCCATTTCCACAGGCGAGCTCGGCGCTCTCCCTCACCGACAGGCTAGCCGTGGCCAATCACGGCCAAGGACGGGGGCGGAGCCAGCGGAGAGGCAGCACTTAATTGGTGAGTTTTGCCAAGACGCTTTTTTATTTTTCCACATCCCGAGGTCGGAGCCGCAGTGCAGCACGGGGCTAATGTCGTACAGTGAGTACAGCTAAGTGGATATTTATCGAATGCAGACGATGCTGTTCAATCATTTTCAGATGATCGGTTAGTTGTTCACTTGGATTTGTCGGATGTTTTGCTTGCTTTTTTTTTTTTTTTAGATTTATCCTCTCTTTACCTGCGTGATTAAATTTTTTTTCCTGATTTTAGAATTTTTAATTGTTGTTTTTTTTAAAAGCTGAATGAAAAAAAAAAGGATTGCTTAACTGAATATATGATGATTATTTTTGATTTTCTTAGGTGATGGTCATTCAGATTGGATGACGGAAAAAGTTGATTTGTCTTCATTTGTGTCGACGACCGAGTCCTCTCCCAGCTCATCCCTTCCACCCTCGCCGTTAGAACAAGATGTCAAGGTGCCCTCGGATCTGGAGGTCATGACCTCGCTACTGCAGGAGGAGCTGGCTCAGCTGGAGGACTACTTCCGCTCCGAGTCCACATCCACCACAAACAAGTTGGAGAAATCCTCAAAATGTGACAAGGGTGCTCAAGGCATGGGCTCCCAGTCTTATTATCAGTTACCCTATGGCTCATATGGGACCAGCCAATCAGAAACCAGCCCTGTGGTTGTTACCTTGGCAACAGGGGAACTGGACCTGGCCAGCTTCTGCGGCGGTCCCATCGGCAGAACCAAAATAGCGCGACCCGCTCCGTACAACTACCACCACCGCTACCACCACCACAACAACGGGCGAAGAATCCTCAGCGAGGCGGTGAAAGTCGGGGAGGAAGTCGGACTGGATTCATGGGGCTCCAGGGGAAGTTACTCAGGAAGCACAGAGTTGTCTGTGAACCACTACTCCACGTTGAAGACAGTGAGCAAGAGCAGCCTGGGCAGCGTCAAGAAGGTGAGAGAATGTGCTTTATCGTTGAAGGAAGAGGAGAGTTATTGTTTCTCAGAGGGAATGTTTTGCAGCGAGGAGATTGCTCGAGGTTTTTGCCTGGGCAGCTCGTACGACAGCCACCACAAGAGAGATGGACAGTTGATGCACAATGTGAAGGTCAATGTAAGTTACGACAGCACGGGGCTGGAGGTCCTGCACTGCAGCAAAGATGGAGGACTTTCTGGGGGTATTCCCCAAGAGACAATGGTGGCCAACGACGGCTACTTCCACCAGTCAATGGCTGGCACGGAGCCTTACCATAGCTTTATAGGAGACCTCGATCAGCCCACACAAGCACAGGCTGTAGAGCCCCAACATGGCCACTACCTCTATCCAGAATGCCTTGCAGACCAAAGCTACGAATGTCTGTCCAGAGGGGAGGCAGAAGGGACACTGCTAGGTGGCCCCATCCACCGCCCCACCCAGAGGTTAAAGGATGAGCCCTGCTCGGTCAAACCGGCTCTGGTGATGGGCGGCTCTATGGAAGGAGGCACTGGAGAGAGGAAGCAGAAGAAGAGAGACCAGAACAAAACTGCTGCTCACAGGTAAACAAGTCTTTTCTCTTAAAATCCTTGTTAAGCCCTTCAAAAAAAACATGTAAAATAAGTGAAGTTGTGAGAAATTCTGCATGAAACGACTGAAAAATGTTTTAAAGAGGGTTGTTTTTTTAATTCTGCAAAGTTGTAGTAAATAATAACAAATCATACTCTGAGTTTGAGTCCATCATTCAGCTGAAAACTTAGCTTTCTAACTCAGCCTCTGAAGATGTGTTACGTAAAGCATCTACCCCAGTGCTTTAAATGTCCTGCAGAGTGTAGGAGGGAAGTGGAAAGTCCCTCACTGTCTGCCAAATTCAGCCCCACCTAACGTCTATATGTCAGTCTGTGTGGCTTTTCTTCTTCTTCTTTGTGTAAAATGGGATAAAAAGTGTAAAAGCCGGGGGAAAATGGAAGTATGAAAAAGTGTAAATGGATCAGTGATGCAGGAGGAGAAATAAACATCATGTAATCTCAGGGGAGGGATGACGGAGCTGTGTGTGTAATCCACCCAATGTAGCTCAAAGGTCACGCTCGCTTTGACTTATTAATAAAGATGCAAGGCAGCAAAAAAAAAAGCTGCAAACCTAAACCTGCTGCTTCTTTATCCCAGGTACAGGCTGCGTAAGAGGGCGGAGCTGGACTCTCTGGAGGAGGAGCTGCATGGCCTCGAGGGGCAGAACCGGGAGCTTCGTGACAAGGCGGAGTCGGTGGAGCGAGAAATCCAGTACGTCAAAGATTTACTGATCGAAGTCTACAAGGCTCGCAGTCAGCGGCTCAAACAGGACGGCAGTGCCTAAAAGAGAGAAGAACCGCCCACCTCCCAAAAACCCGAGAGCACCCAGAGAAACATCAAGAGCACCAACTGATTTTTGTCTCACGAAAATGAAATGGTAGTTGCATGATTTTGGTAGTTCTTTTTCTAAAAAACTAAAAAAAACAGATTTGTTCAAAGAGGACCGCCGAACAAAAAACACACCTTTCCTCCACGACGAAAGCGAAGGTGACTAAACTCTAACCAGCCTTAGCGAGGAGGCTTCCTGAGGAGATGCTGAACTTGTCCGTGACCACTGTGATCCGAACTGCACTCACAGCCTTGTGATGACTGCGCTTGTGACGATTGATCGTTTACAAAATGCTCTTTGAATTAGTAGTAGTGATTGAATTTTTTGCTTGTGGTTTTTGTGACACACACACACATCGGCAGCATCGAAGCAGATCCATAACTAAATATATATTTTATTTTATATTTTTATTTTTACTTAATATATTCATTTATTATCATTTTTGCTTCAAACAAATGAATAAAGGGATTGCTGGACAAAGTGTGTAACATGCTCTACAAAATATTCATTATCAGACACATTTAGAAGATTTGTATTGCTAAAGATGTTGAGTATTTACACTTCTTTACCCCTCTGAGATACCCAATGCATGTTTGATTTTGGAAAAAGCATGTGCGAGTGTTATTTGAAGGCAATATTCTGTTAATGCATGGCTTCAAGATTTCCACCGAGTTATTCTTCTCATCAGCTGGTGACTTTTCTCCCCCCCCGGTCGCCGGTGAGACTCACGCTCAGGATTTGGTTTTCTGCTCTGAGAAACACAAACATTGCTTCTTTTCTTCCTCTTCTCTCTCGGCTGTATTTTTGCGAACAAACAATCACCTGTTGACGCAACAATAAATCGTTGTTGGGTAACGGTACGACTTCATGGGAATTTTGTTTTCAATTGATCAATTTGATGTATCTGAAATTCAGGTCCTTTAATACTGGATGTCAATGTCAGGAAATTAAACGTCAGGTTAATTACAGCCAAATAAAAACCACTTATGTAGTTTCATTCATCTCTGCCTTCTGGACTGTTTTTCACTGCATGCTGCCATTTCAAAAACACCCCCACCAAATTTCATGAGCTGCACTCAGAGCGGCACACACGCAGAATAAGAAGAGGGTGGGATTAAGAGATAAAGAGGGATGAAGAATCTGCCCCTCCTTTCTGTTCTGCGCCCTGCCCCGTAACTGCCTCTCAGTCCAGCCCTCTTTTTGGCTGCAATGCAGACACAGCTCGACTTGAGGATTCACGGCAAGACGGCAGGCTTTGATTGACACCTGTGCATCAAAACAACCATTTCCCTACCACAATAAAAGCCGGGGTGAAGTCAACATCAGCCAAACAGAAAGTGAAAACGATAAGAGAATAACTAATTGGCACGTCTTGTTATTTCTCACTTCTCCTTCCTGCTTTATGTCCGATCCTCCAGGGCTGAAGTGCCGTGATATCAAGCTCCGGCAGTCAACAACACACAACATAAGTTGACTATCTCATCTCTCAGCTTGTGCGTGCGCCTGCGTTTAAGTGTGTGCATGCGTGCGTGTGTGTGTGTGTGTGAGTGAGTGTGTGAAATCTCTTGGTATCTCTCCTAGCAGTCGTAGGCCTTTCAAGTGCATGAGGCAATATCACACAATACTTGCAGAAGAAGGAGGAGGAGGAGAGAGATGCAAGTGAACTATCAGAATAAAAAAGTAGTTGGTTGACAGAGAATGCTGTTAAATGTATTGATTCAGTTTGTTTGTTTTGACACATGCAATGGAAAGAAATGGATTCTAAATATGATTTATAACCTGATTTTTGGATTGTGTTCAATAAAATCCTCCCCTAAACATTTTTATTCTGCTTTTAGATTTGATGCCATATTAACCCTCCTTTTAACGCCTGGGCTCCTCGTGTAAAAAGGCATGTTTGATCTCAGCAGAGAAATGCACAACCATGTTATATACATCTTTGTTTTCAGGATAACCTAGGGAATCAGAATCTATCTCCCAAAAGGATGTCAGATGAAGTCTTACATTGTTATTACACCGTGAATGCAACGGGGGGAAAAAAGCGAAAATGACATTTCACAGATTTTTGTTGAAATAAAATGTAAAACAACGAGGACTGACTGAGATATTTTGCTTCCTGAATGGGTTCTCATCAGGAAGTGAAATAAACACTACAGATATCACATATAAAATGCTGAATTCTTATGTTTATCTTGAGTAAAAAATATAAATATTTCAGGCACAACAAGCAACTCAAAAAGGCGCAATTACAGTTAAATAAATGAATACACATATAAATAGGGAGAGAATTTTAGGTGTTCAAACAACTCTAAAACGCTTTAAAAAGAACAACATGCCGTGCAATAAGATAAAAGATAAGACATAATCACGTTTCCATCCGTTTAATAAATGATAGGCTAAATTAAAAACATCTGAAATGTATAATTTAGATTATAATTACTCAAATATCAGGGAATGAATCCGGATGAAAGCACAAAATAAGCAAATAAGGATTTAAATATCAATCATGATGTATAAAATGAATTTACTGTACGTGCAAATATGAATAAATTTCACATAAATGTTGTTACAGAGCGCCAGACGGATACAGTGTCCACATGCAGAAGTGAATCTGATTTCACCCTCATGAGTCCGTGCAGAACACTCCGCTAACACTTACAGTGAGCAGAGCTGCTCCACCACCAGGTGTCCCTCTAAGCCTGGAAACAGGCCACACTGGAGCCATGCAGGGTGGTTGTTTTTTCAAATGTTTCTACAGTAAACCGGAGAAATGATAATACAGCAAAAATACACTACAGCAAGACAGATGATGTGAGAGAGCATGAACCGCTTCCTTTTCTATGGAGGTGTCTGAAGAAGAGTCTCAACATGAGATAAGATAGATGTTAATAACTACATGAAGGGACTGAAGCTGGGGTCATCAGCCCTGTGTTTCCACATTTCTAGGACATTTTCAAACAGACAAGATGTAAATATCCTTTATGTGCCAAAACACTCAACAAGACAGCGCAGTAGACTTGATGACACTGACAGATTGACACAGAGGAGTTTTCATAAGGCATCCTCCTTACTTAACGTTTCCTCCATGAGCCTATGACGCCTCCAGAAGGCTGGAAAGTGACTCCAAGCATCCCAGGAGCGCCCCCTCTCTATGCCAACACGGCTTTCCAGAGGTATTGATGCACTGCAAACTGTGGTGTATGTCCAGTTGTTGCGCTTCATTCGGCTGATCTGACCGGAAGCTAGTCAATGCGAGGACTCTGTACTACTTAGTTTAGTTTGTTAATTTAAAAGGACAATGTTGCAATACACAAAGAGATGGGCGCACCAGATTTAGCTAAAAGCTACATTCCATCTGTAGTCCATTGCTACTGGATAATAGGTTGGGTGTAATTGGCCGCCAAATTGGGAGAAAGGGGGATACAATCTGATCCAAATTTATGAAAAAGGAAATGTGGGAACATAGGGCCAAATTTTGAAAAAAAATCTTAGAAATGAGGGAACACAGGCACGCTCCCCTGAAGCTCCTCAAGTGCAGAAGAAGATTAAATTCAGATATGTGAAACAAGCAGAGATAAAAAGTGGATTTGGCAATATTTACACCTTTACCAGTCAAATTAAAATAAGGCTGTTGTACTTATCACCTGGCTGTGTTAAATACTTGATTCTGATTGGTCGGAACTTCTTAACTTTGGAGTTTTATTACTGACAGCCTGATCCCACACAGGTTAAATCAATCCATAGAGAGGAGTTTGGCTAATATTACGAATCTTTTAACTTGGAGTGTTTTTATTTCTTTATTTCTTTTTAAAGTTATATTTTGGGGCTTTTATGCCTTTATTTGATAGGATAGGTGAATAGAGAGACAGGAAATGTGGGGAGTAGAGAGCGGGGGAAGACATGCAGGAAAAGGTCACGGCCGGGAGTCGAACCGGCGCGTACGGAGAGAGAGAGGTCGCTGGTTGTATGTGGGGCGCTTAGACCGCTACGCCACCAGCGCACCCAGAGTGTTTTATTTTCTAAATGTTTTACTTCATTATTGGAGCACAGAACTTAAGGTTTGAGTTTAATGAATGACCAGAAGGCAAGGAAAAGCGAGTTGGGAAAGAACGCAGGAACAAAAAGGGAGGCTAAAAGAAACAAGGAGCTGAATGAAAGAGATGTCGAGCAATTTAGGATTTTAAATAAGTTAAAAAGTGGAAACGCTAGTCCCCTCAGAGTCTAAGTTGGTAGCTTTTTTCTATCACAAATCATGTTAAGAAAAAGAAAAAGAGAGAGTCAGAAAAGGGGTTTCCTTCACTGTGCTGTGATTGCATCGTCTCACACCTGCCCCCTTGCAGCAGAGCCCCGTTAAAAATCAGGATATAGAAATAGTCAATCTTTTCGCTAACAGTCTAGTTTGCTTAAGTAAGTCACAAGGAAGCATCCCTGTTATTATCAGTCTGTTTGATGAACACTTTAAAATTCCTTATGGGAGCTTTAATTTCACACTCTGATGGGAGGGTAAATAAATTAAACATCATAATTTAAGCCTCATAAGATGTAATTCTAATGTAATCTTTGTAATTAACAGGAGGGCGTTATAAAAGTAATGAAAGAAAAATAAAGAATGACAGTCATGCCTAACTCCATTAAAATACTGCAGATTTGTGCCATTACCATTAGACACGAAGTCTTTAAATAGATGCCCCTGTTAGCTTTATATAACCTCAATCAATAAACAACAAGTTTAAACACTTTCAAAAATGTCAGAGGCTGTCATCTAATAGCTAGTGTTGTTATCTTGTATGGAAGGTCGGGCCAGACACAAACATTTATTTACAGAGTTATGTTGGTTTTGAAAGAGCTATAAAATTCAGACCCAGTTTTTGAGTTCAAGCAATAAACATAATTGGTAGTTTGACTTCTGTTGTAAGGAAGTCAATAGAGTGGAACAGAGAAAACGTGCACTCATATGAACCTACTTGAACAACATGTGTGCGTGTCTGAGCGTCTTCCAAAGTACTGATGTTCTGATGTTCCTTTTGTCCTCGGATGACTGTGGGCGTTGACATACCATCAGGTATGAAATTAATCAGCTCAGTAAGGCGTGTTTGCATCGTTAAAAAAACGCAGGAGTAAACGGAGTAGTCAAGGTGGTGACAAAGAGTTCAGCCAACACTCTGTTGGATTGTGCTTGGTCAAAGTAGTATGTTTTCTCCTTCAATGTATTTACACGGCGGCCATTTTTCTCTGACATCACGCTCATGTTGGGGGTCTCAGATGCTATTGTACTGTACTGTTGTAGGCTAAAGCTAGATACTAGGTTGAAAACCATTTAACTTCTCCATGCTAAAATGATCTTTAGCTAGTTAGTGACAGCTGTAGATATGAAAACAAAGATGTCACCTCTGCTGCTGCTAATAAGAGTGGTACGTCAATACAGCGGCCGCCATCTTGGAAATGGGAGCTGTATCTCTTAAAAACAGGAAGCATTGGATTCATGCACTTCATATTAGGAATTTCTGCAGAAATTTTCATGGAAGTCTCAAAAATGTATTCAAATATTTCAGATATTGGGGCGCTGGTGGCTTAACGGTCTAAACGCCCCACATGCAAAGGCTATAGTCCTCGTCGTAGAGGTTGCCAGTTCAATTCCCGGCCGAGACCATTTGCTGCATGTCTTCCCCTAATCTACTCCCCACATATCCTGTCTTTCTACAGTTGTCCTATCAATAAAGGAAAAACACCTGAAAATATAACTTATAAAAAAAATAAGATTTACACCCAATTATTGCATGGCTTAAAAAACAGAACTTTCTTACCATGCAAATGTTGAAATATGTTCTCCTGAAGTCGTCAAGTATTAGAAATAGATGTGTTTTTATATTGAGGAGTTAAATGTGACGTTTCCTCTGCAGAAATAAAGGTTTTGCACCAATGAAGCAGCCTGAAACAAGTCACAAGTGGAAATAATAATTATAAATGACATATTATTTATCACTTAGAAATATCTAGTTGATGTCAGTGCTGGATGAACTTAACAAGTAATTTGTGAAAACATCTGGGCTACAGGAAAAACAGCTGCTTTAATGTTTAATGTGAGATCAATTTAGAGGACATTACATGAAAGCAAATAAGAATTATGTCTGTTTCATGGTCTTGTTTCTTTTAAAAGTCAAGTTCTTGCAAAGTAAACAAACAAATAAATCTGTCTGTGATAAAAGCTTGACCTCTAAAATAAACAGTTTCCACTTTCAAACCACATCAAAACAAAATACAGTATGAGCCATATGCTACACAGCGTAGAATACTATTATTAAAAACAATAGAATTAATATACTGCCTTGAACTTAATGAAAGTGATGCAATAAGTGCACAGATGAATGTAAATCTTATGGTGACCTTGGAACAACACAACCAATTAAAGTGTGAGAAAGAGATGGTAAATAAAGCATGACAGTTCTGTGTTGACCTTGCAAACAGCAGGTGGTTTAAACAGTCTCCACTTAAGGGTCTACTTAACTCACCTGATCCAGAGCGTTCCTAAACACACCACAGTCTTCAGCAGCAGAGATTGAGGTGGATTAGGTTTCATGGAACTGTATCGTTAAAGAATTATGTTTATGATAATCTGAAGGCCTGAGACTAAACTGGAAGTGTTCTGGTTTTTGTTTGCAGTCTTATATATCAACAGAAAAACAGTCTGTATGGAGAGCAAACGTGTGCCTGCAGTAAAAGGCATCTCATCGGTGCTGTCAGTCACTCGTTATTTAGTTTGGTTGTATTTTTGTCTCTTTGAGGCTGCAGACCTGAACAGCTGATCAGTGAACTGCATGCAAAAGAGCACGTCTGTGCAAAAACAGAAAGGGCTTTCTTGCACAGTGAGGTGCTGAAAAAATCCCAAGTGGAGCGTACACCTAAACAGAGATGAGTTCATGAGTTGGAGTCCTTCAAAATGAGCTTAACAACATGGCAGAATAGGCCCCATCTGCAGTTAATTGTAGTCTAGCTTGCGTGCTGTTTCTGCGGGCAGTTTTTCATTAAAGGGGCCAAGCTGAGCAGCATCCATTGTTTCTAGTACAACTATGGGGGACATGCAACTCCTACAACCCCACTTCAAAAAAATGGAAGTATCCCTTTAACTGATGGCTACACCAGGAGCCCCAAAGAGTTGGCATTCGCTCAGCATCATTTAACAGTTTAAGAGTTTTCTGCGGGACAGTTTTTGCAAGCAAACATTGTGATTTTGTTCCATTACTATTTCCTAAAAATGTTCAGTGCTGCGAAGAGCTTCTAAATTATTTCTGGGGCCCCCACAAAAACAAGATGATACATCTCAAAGGCAGCAACAGCGCGCTCAAAAAGCAAAACAATTTTTAAAATCTGCATGACAAAATCTTTAACTTTGGGATTTAAACTTTGAATGCAGACAATAATTAACATAGCATTAATATCTAAAAGAGGCCTTGGGCACAGCACAAGCTAATGTTCGATTATATTAGATGCTCCAGTCAAAGATGAAGACGTGACAAATAGTCCACCGGCTGCAGCAGCTTTATATTAAAATTCTCAACAAGGTGTGGATTTCTCTGTGAGTGTTTCTGCTGGCTAAAGAAACAGGAGTAAAGACGAAGGCAACACAGGATCATACCAGAGCCAGAGCGGGAGGACGATGTGGGGGAGGCATGATGCAAGAAGGGGAGAGTGGAGGAGGGTGGAGGGACCACAGTGAGACTCCACTGATGTTGGAGAGCAGATGAAGAGCTGGAGCTGAGAGCTGCAGAATGGCCTGCAGCTGTGTTCGAGGCTGTGTGTACAAACCGGCGAGAAGCTTTTAAATTCATTATGAGCAGCCGAGCCCTGGGGGGGTGTGGGGGGATCTCAGGAGGCCAGACTGGATGGAGATACAGAAGACCACAAGAGTAATATAGATCTGTGATATTCTGCATCAGTTCAACCTTTCAGATTTAAAAAATGAGGCCATGGTTAGTCTGAATCAGAGCAGCCGTGTGGTTTTCTGTCTATTATACAGTTAGACTTGTTGTGTGTAGCCGTGGTGTTCCAGCCTGAGGGTGGCAAGAAAGGAAACATGTACCATCTTGGCAAAATGCTGGCTGTGGTTAGTAAATGTGCTCTGCCATCTCACTGAAATCCAGGCCAAGGTGTTCTAAAAAAAAAGGTGAAGTCAGATTACGGCAGTCAGATTGGATCAATTATAGAAATCAGGTCATGCAGGAAATCAAACAAGGCTTCTGAACACACTCTGAATCAGATAAACCAGTTTTGGTTTGGATCAGATCAAACCTCTGAGATGTTTGGAGCGTAGATTACACAAACATGATCGGCACAACTGCAGTCAAAACTTTCAAAGCGCCCCTGGTGATCGGCTGAAGAAGAGCTTGTCATAAAGCCTGCCTCCTCCATGGGAACAGATGGAACATGACTCAAACTAGAAAATATAAATATAACACAAAGACTGTTTCTGCCAGTTAATTCTCCTGCCGATTTAGTAAATGCAAATGTTTATTTTTCATAGGTTAGTAAAAAGAGGGGATGTGACGTCATGATTGACAGCTCTGTACAAATGTTGTCTTCTGCAGCGGACATTCTCACCTTTCCATTAATACCACATTTGTCTCATTCAGTATATTCAAAATAAATTCAGGATAGTCTGGCGCCCCCAAAACTGGTCTAGGTATTTAAGGGTTAAGTGTCTGCTTTGAATCCACATAAGGATCTGTACCGACCCAAAGAAGCTTTGACTTTCTATCAGTACCTCAAATGTGTCTTCGATTGGCTAAAGGGACGGGTTTCAGTCTTGCAGCTAAACCGCAGATCCCTCCAAAATATGTCAACAATGCAATATGTCAACACCCATCAACTGAGCCTCTAACCTGTATTTTTAATCTAAGCCTCAGGATAAACAAACTTCCTAAAGTTTGGAAATCCGCATTTGTCCTCCCACTGCTAAAAGGAGGCGAACCCTCCATCGTGAATAATTACAGACCTATCTCTAAATTATGTATTCTGTAAAAAGTATTTGAAAAATTGGTTTGTGATCAACTGAAGGAATTTTTGGAATCAAACAGCATTTTAAACCCCCTTCAGTCAGGTTTTAGGAAGCAGCATAGCACTGCTACTGCTGCCATGAAAGCTCTAAATGATGTATTTGAGGCATTGGACTCTAAAAGGTTTTGTGTTGCTCTGTTCATTGACCTATCCAAGGCATTTGACACTGTAGATCACAGTCTCCTGTTAGATATTCTCTTGAAAAATGGCATCTCCAAACAGGCTGCCTCTTGGTTTGCGGATTATTTGGCAAATAGGACACAATGTGTTCAGATGGCTGGAGTTAGTTCTGCCTCTCTTGAGGTCACAAAAGGCGTACCTCAAGGTTCAGTCTTAGGACCCATTCTGTTCTCAATCTACATCAATGATCTGTGTGCAAACTTGCCAAATGCCTCATACCGTCTTTATGCAGATGACTCTGTAATTTACTGCTGTTCACACTCGATTGCACAGGCTTTTAAATTCTTGCAATCCGCCTTTGATGCAGTGCAGAATCGACTGGAAACATTGAAAATGGTTTTAAATGCGGAAAAATCCAAACTAATGCTTTTTTCAAATGCATCTGTTCCCTCGGAGGGTATCCCCTCAATTAGAACTGTCCAGGGTAAAACTTTAGAGCTGGTCACCAGTTACAAGTACCTGGGACTAATTATTGATGGAGACCTTTCATTCAAAGTGCATGTCACAAACCTAATCTCTAAATTAAGGGTGAAGCTCGGTTTCTATTACAGAAACAAGTCATGTTTCTCCCTTAGAGCTTGGAAGCTCCTAATGTCAGCTACTTTCTTGCCTGTACTTGATTATGGCGATGTTGTGTATATGTGTGCTTCATCCAGCTGCCTACAGACCTTGGTTCCGGTCTACTCTGAGGTTTATCACTGGTTGTAGCCGCCTCACCCACCACTGCAAATTGTACGCTAAAGCTGGCATGCCTTCCTTAAATGTAAGGAGATATACACACTGGATGACTCTGGTTTATAAGGCTCTTCTTGGCTTGGCTCCTACTTATTTATGCACTTTTCTTCAGAGAACTGGAAGCCGTTATGCCCTACGATCAAATGACATTTTGCATCTTTCTACTCCTCGTGTTCGAACTGAAACGGGAAAAAAAGCATTCAGTTTCTCTGCCCCCTCTGCTTGGAATGCCCTCCAATCCGAACTGAAACTGTCAGCATTTGTTTCATTGGAAGCTTTCCGCTCTATCTTAAGAAAACGACAACGGAAATCTTTTGAGCAGTGCCTGTGTTCTTAAATTGTAACTGTAAAATAACTTCTGCCCTTTATTTTATCAAATTGCTTGTATTTTATATTTTAATGTTTGTTGTCGTTATTTGTCTGTTTTGTTTACTATGACGTATGTTGCTGCCTCTCTTGGCCAGGTCACCCTTGCGAAAGAGGTCTCGATCTCAATGGGTCTTTTATCTGGTTAAATAAAGGTTAAATAATAAAAAAACATCCATTGGATTTGGACACTGTCTTTGTACTTTCTATCCAATCAGAATGAACACAAATACTGATTTGATTGATTCCTAACTTACTTTCAACTACTTGCTCCTCTCTAACTCTGACCTCCTTTCCAATATCCTTAACTTCTAGCTCCAAATAAAAAATGAAACATGATGGGGACAGTGTTCGAACTAAACGTGAGGCTTCAAAATGACCAATAGGGGATGTCATGGTGTCTCCGTCCTCCTACATTAGCTGCAGATGCATCCTTTGAAGGGTGCATCTCAAGAGAGGCCAAAGCTGCCCCACCTTGAAGGCTCCATCAAATGCGTCAGATGCATCCTTTATGGTCCAGTATATCTCAAGATTAATTTCACGCAAATTCAAACGAGAAGGCGGACTCGTACGTGATCAAATAATTTACTTTTAAAACGTAAGTTGTTCGTTTCAACGTAATGGAACAAGACAGTGATTTAATAACTTTAAATTATCTTCAAGTAACAGGTTATCTGACGTCAGTTATGTGATACTTCTGGAGCAGCTTTCACAGCTGCTTAGCAACAGGAGCGGCAATTAGTTGTGAGCTAGTTAGGGTGGTAACAGCTAGTGACATAAACTAGAGATCCTCTGTAGACCAGATCCTCTGACACCAGTTCATGCCTTTAAGATGATACCCCTAAATCAGATATTGAGTCCAGTTGCAACCAGCCAGGACTGATCAGCACCATTGATCCATGTGGTGTTGCACTTGTCTTAGGAATGGAAAAGTACTGTTGCGTGTAAAGGGCAATTACAAGCTGTGTCACACCTTCAACCACACCCACCTCTCTGACGCCTAGGAGGTATTTTTTTTATCAGCATCATCCTCTTTGATCTGAGGGCAGGGTGTGTTTCAGATCTCCTCTCACTCATGAACGCTGAACTACCTGTGCTGTTTCAAGCTCAGCATTAACAAGATGAACTAGAAGCTAAAGCTACAGGCTGAATTACCAAAACATGTTTATGACGGAAACACAGCACATAGGCGGGGGGTTGTTTCATTTAAAGTGAACAGAACTTACTTAAATGTCTCAGTCTGTCCTCTTGTCCATCCTCTGACCCTATTGTGTTTTCCTTCCTGAGGTGCTGTTTGAGAGTCTCCAAAAGCGATCAGATTTATCCCTCTTTACCTGTCTGCACACCTTCTCCCTCTTCTCATCAGAACTGCAGTTGCCTGACCTTAAATGCCCGCCCACTCCATCTAAATCCACATAAATCCATGTACCTAACCTTCTCTTTCTTTATTCACCAGTTTATCCAAGCATGTGCTTCCTTATTGTCTCTCTCAGTGGAGTTTGTGTCACTGAAACTTGGACCTGCCGGGACCTGTCTGTGAGCTTTCCTACGAACAATTCACTGTTTTCACACAATGATAGTGAAATGATGGTGTAATGGTGTTTTCCGAGTTTGCACGTTTTTCAGTGTAAGATATCTGTCATAGTTTCAGCCATCCTGACTGATCTGCAGCAGAAAAGTTAAGGATGGTGGAAAAACGGTAGAACACTGGGCCATGTTGAGAGAAAAAATAAGTTTGTTACTGTGCACATTTCCTTTTTGCTTCACTGTTAAACTCTAATGTTAGACTGGATGTTATCAAATACTAACTTGCTAGCTTTTGTTGAGCCAAATTTAGCATTTGTAGTATTTAGCAGCGTTTATCAGAACAGAATTGGTAGAAATGGAATATAATATTCATAAGTATGTTTTTATTGTGTATGAGTGCCTAGAAGTTGTTTTGTTTTTTCTTAACTAAGAATGAGCCTTTTATTAGAATAAACATGTTTAGAAGCAAACTGTAGACCGACCTTTTTAGTATCACTTTTAACTGAGTTTTATTCTTATAACAGTTTAATTTCACCTTACTTCATTTATCTATTTATTATCTAGTTCAAATTTTAGTCACTTTTTATTTTGTTTTTTTTATTTATTCATTTATTTTAAAGGTGACATATCATGCAAAATTGACTTTTTATTGGTTCTGTACCTGAAATATGTGTCCCTGGCATGTCTACAAACCCCCCGAGAATGAAAAAAATCCATTCTGCCCCTGTTCTGATTTCTCCACCTTTCTGTAAATGTGAGCTGAAACGAGCCGTTTCAGTTTTCAGTGTTTTTCATACGTCACAACGACATCCAGTCTGTAACGGAGTCAGAGCTCGGAGCTTGTTCAGCCCATAGACCAGGGGTGTCGAACATGTGGCCCGTGGGCCAAAACCGGCCCACCAGAGGTTCCAATCCGGCCCGTGGAACAACTTTGTAAAAGGGAAAAAATTTAAGAGAAGACATTAGCTGCAATTTTTCAAAAAAAGTAACTATTATTTCAAATTTGTCATCTGGGGGTCGCATAAAATCATAGTGCTGACGGAGCACACCTGAACGGCACTTTTTTTCTCAAAGTGAGAAAATAGATGACTTGCTGTTTGCATAATCTGGTTGAAATCATTAAGACTTTTTAGAGCACTTTAAGATGATCAACTAACTACTAACACTAGCACTACACCCCTGCATACAACACTGTCCAGCAAGCAAACTGTTCATGCTGGAGCTGAGGAGTCCAAAATAATCAACTTTACCTTGTTCATTATTATAACCTCTGTTCTTTTGCTGTAAACATTACACTCTGTGTCAGGTGAATGGGTAACCTGTGTGTTTGGTGTGTTCGCAGCAAGTTTCAGGGCTTAAATAGTAAAATATTCAGCCCACTATGAGACTCATCATGGCAAAAAATACAACAGCTGTTTTTGTAGAAAGATAGTTCATTGAATGTAAACATTTTCAGAATGTACTTTTTTAGAGTATGAAATTTAGAGTTGTCATTATTTATAGGGTTATTATGTTATTATTTTACTGGTCCGGCCCACTTCAGATCAACTTGGGATGTATGTGGCCCCTGAACTGACATGAGTTTGACGCCCCTGCCATAGACTGTATAAAATACAACTCAACCCCTCCTCTGTTTTTCATTCCCTGCACACGTGTGTGCTAACAAGGAGCTTAGGAGGGAGGCATGCTAGTTGTAGGCTGTCTTAATAAACACAAAGGTCGGTTTTACTCCCCACGTCTGCAGATTTGAAGATCTAGTGGATGATTTTTATTTATCATGGAAAAGTGCTAGCGCTAGTTAGCATAGCTACAAAGCTACATGTCGTAGCTGTAGCTGTGTGCCAAGACACACGTCGACATACTGACAAATAAAACAACAAGAAACACTAAAGGTCCAGAAAGGTCCTGCTGCAGGCGCCTCTCCGTCAGGATCAGATTCTGGATCAGATTCAGAGGGTTGAAGTAACGTGATCTCTGAGCAGCCGTGTATATTCAGCCAACATGTAAACATTAGATCAACGTGCTGGAGAGCCGAGGGCACATCCACTTCCTGAGGGGGCGTGGTCAGAGAGAAAACCGACCATTCTGAACAGGGCTGAAGAAGAGGGTTTTTCAGGCAGACCAAAATCTGATTTCTAAGTGTTTCTTTGAGCATAAACTTTAAAGCCATGTTTTGGGGACCTCTTAGACCAATATATATTGATGATAAAAGCGCAATATGTCACCTTTAAGTACATCATCTTATTTTCTTGTAAAGGTTTAATATTTTACTGTTTTATTATCTTAGAAATGTATTTTATTTTGGTGAGTTTAATTTCCTGTGTTGAGTTTTAACATCTTATGTTTTCCTCCAGTGTTTCCTCATCAAGATATCATGTGAGCGTTTCCTGAGTTTGTTCAGCAACTTCTTTTTCATTTTTCATTTATTTTATTTTTATTGTTATTATGATTATTGATGCATGTATTGTGTTTTTAACCTTAGGATTGACGGGTGGGTTTGGAGTCGGGGCTGGGGTTGGGATTAGGATGGGGGGGGGGGGGGGGGGGGGTCTTTTTATTTATTTTTTTATTATTTATTCTATTTCAAGTTGTTTTTATGTACAGCACTTTGTGTTACAAAGTCATTGTATGAAAAGCACTTTATAAATAAAGTCTGATTAATTGACTGATTAAGGAGTGGGTCCACTTCAACAGAGGCCACCATCTTGCACCGCCATATTGTAATTAGTGAGTAGCTGCATGAAGAGCACCAGTTGGAAGATGAAGAAGAAGATGAAGAGAGAGGTTGTTATGCGCAAAAGAATTTGTATCCAGTCAAAGTTTAGGATTTTGGGGAGGCACCAAGGTTGGCCAATCAGATTTTAACGGGGGCCCTTACATACCTGGCCACCCATATGGACACTTTGCATTTACTGTTTGTGTGTGTGTGTGTGTGTGTGTGTGTGTGTGTGTGTGTGTGTGTGTGTGTGTTTCACTGCTCTGCCTCTTTCTTGAACCAGTCAGTGACAGCTTCTAAATCATCACACCTTGAAGCATAAATCTACACGAGGGTCCTTCAGCAGCTGTCAGCACGCACAACAAGCATCACATGGATACCTTTCAGTTTCAGAGCTGAAGCCTGAAAAGCACCTCAGAGATGCTTTTCAGGATGACTCCACCGGTACCAAGAAACTCTGAAAGAATGAATCTGATGACACAAATACTTCTAAGATTTTTTTTTGTAAACTCAGTAAACATTTTTGTAAAGAGCTTTATGACTCTGGTTTAAGTCTTCTGCAATATAGCATGATATTTATGATCTAATTTAGGGTCCAATATCTATTAAAATCGGAATAAAGCAGGTTATGCTTGAGGCTATAGTGACCTGTGGTTAAAATGTCACTACTAAGGTGACATTTGAACAGAACAAACAGAGAGGAAGCTGCTAAAATGCCAAACTCGTCGTTCAAGAGGGGTTCATAATATATAGATGGATGATGTAATAGTGGCCTTGTGCATTTCTCTGACACATTAAAGCTCCAAACATCCAATTTCACAGACTGTTTTTGAAATCAGCAGACAAATACATAATTCCCAGTTGTTTTTTTCCATCTGTTATCTAACTGATGTGAAGTTCTGCAGCTTCACGCAGTAGCACCTTTCATAAAAGTGAAATATGGAACCGGTCTGATGAGCAGAAACTATTTTTCCCCTGAGGTGAACACTGCGGCATCTCTTTCTGCCCCGCCTGCTGTCTCTGTCCGTCTTTGAACATGCGGCAAAACAAGCTCAAACACATGCAAACTCCTTCAGCCTAACCCAACAGTACACCAGTGGTTTGTTCTTTGGGAGGAATTGTTATGCAATCCAGTCTCAGCTTTGTTGCTTAGTTTAAACGTTTGACCATGACTTTACATCGTCTGGAATCTTTTGCTTCAAAGATTAAACCTCATAAATTGTTCCCCTGATCATCTTATACAGTTTCATTTAGTCAAACTTCAGAAATACAGGTTTCACTGCACCCTCTCTCTGGAAAACTGTATTTACAATAAACACTGTCACTTAAAAACTGATCACAGCTTCTGCCTTCAGTCTTCAAACCGCGCTGGGCCTGCAAGTCTCGACAAATCCCTGTCATGGTTCAGAAACACTTGAAAGAGGCTGTCAGCTCGAGGAGTGTGCTGTTCCACTGCTTAAAGGGTTGTAATTCAGGCTGAGACTGACGTTTAAGATTATCACTAATGCTCATTCAGTTGCGTCAATGTCAACCAGCGTAATCCAGTATAACACCTGATTCTAATGATGTAATTATTGCATATTTTATTTAGGGATTTTATTCTCTATATAACCCTGAATCAATTTGTACGGACGCTCCTGAAGTCCTTAAAACTATATCTTTTTATATTGTGTGCATAAGATACAAAATATTTCTTTTTGGGACTTCAGGAGCTTTGAAAATTTTAAATTTGATTATTGTTATTACCACATGCTAAGTAAAGCTAGGGTTGGTAGTCACAGAGAACTAGTATGAACTAGCTCCTCCGAAACGACACCCCCGCTCACATGCCGGGCGCCGCTGATTCACGGCCATATGATGGTGACTGATTCAAAACCGGTGTTATCGCCCTACTGGTTTCCACGCTAACTGGTTTCCATGATCCAGCTGTGTTGTATTTACTTACAGGCAGGCGCTGTGTTCTGCTTCAGACACAAGATTCACCACACATTTACAAACATATTAACAGAAGTTCTGGGGTCTCATCTCACATCTGCTGCAGCAACAATGTTTGGATCAGTCAGTAAGTGCATCACAGCTACTGACAAGAGTCATTAAATATGTCAAAATAAAGTATTTTCAAACATAAGCAGAGTTGGATTCATTCCCACGAGAGCAAAATGTGATTAATTCAAGAGACCGTCACATAAGCTCGTGAGCCACAGAGATCACTCTGATTTATTGATTCTGACAGGTATCAATCAGGTATGTCATCAACCAGGTCACAGCCAGGGAACATGTTGGTCTGTGCCCACCTGAAACAACTGGTTTCCTTTAGTTCATATCAGGAAATACTTTAGTTTTCTCCAAACTACGGCCTTATTAACCTCTGAACTGCAGCACACTACTACACCTTACTCTGTGACAGGTACATACTTTATAACGGTGACCATCTAACCCACAGAACTCGGTTAAAATACACCTTTAGATGGTTTACAGGGAGCCGTGGGAACACAGTGCAGGAGGTGTTTTCAAGTCATGTCTCATTTAGAGTCTACTACAGGAAGAATAACTCAGGTGAAGGAATCGCTTTATTTTGACATATGTAATGACTCTCGTCAGTAGCTGTGATGCACTTACTGACTGATCCAACCATTGTTGCTGCAGTAGATGTGAGATGAGACCCCAGAACTTCTGTTAATATGTTTGTAAATGTGTGGCGAATCTTGTGTCTGAAGCAGAACACAGCGCCTGTCTGTAAGTAAATACAACACAGCTGGATCATGGAAACCAGTTAGCGTAGAAACCAGTAGGGCGATAACACCGGTCCTCGGCACATGGTTTGTGTTTTGCACAACGTCAACTCATGTCTCTCTCAGGGGTAAGAAAACACCAAAACATTCTCATAGTGAAAGTTAAAAACACAAACAAACATGAAATGTACGCTTTGGAGGAGGCGGGCAGAAAGGCAGGACAGGATTTGATTGGTTTCATCATTTGGCTCCTGATGGCAGGGATTGGTTGGTGTTTTCCCAGGTTTACTCTGGCTGTAGATAGCAGCTTTTTTTTTACCTCTTTTTTTAAGAACACAAAAAGTGGATCTAAATCTGACTACCAACCCCAGCTTTAATGTATGAATATGTCATGGTTTGGCTGTGCTTGCTGCTATAACTCTAAACTGCTGCAAACAATCCATTGCCCTGTCCACAGGTACTGTATGTGACTATGTTAGTAAACTATTTTCTTTATCATATTTCTTCAAATGTCTTTAAATGAAAGTTTTGACTCACCTGCTCTTTGCAGTTGTTGTTTGTAGTACTGCGCATGCGCCAACATGGCTGGCTGGATTTGTTTACGTCCGCCAGGTACTCTCGGATCTGCTACAGCTGCGGTATTCAGAAGGAAACCTCTCCGTTCTCCATCCTGATACCTCGGCACAAAGACGAATTTATAATACACTCAATAGTTGTTATTCACCGCTCAGTACACAGTTTAGAGAACGATATTTACCATTACCGCGCACTGAACAGGAAGGCTCTCTCAATACGCATGCGCACATGTACTTCTATGGTACGTGATAGACGACATACACGTTCTCGCCCCCTACTGGCTCGGCATGCAACTGCAGCTGTTTTTAACCATTTCTCCGATGTTGTGTTCAAAGCAAGCGGCAAACTCCGGTCTCAAACGATGAAGCCAATGCGGAAGTGCTATAAACTGCAATACTTCGAAAATCCGCTTGAGGCTCGCTGCAGAAACACCGGAAACCACATGTATATGAATGGGAAAAAAACGATCTTTGCAGCATTAATAAACATGTTTACATCCTGGTTCAAAAACCGGCTTGGCCCTACAAAGCTAATCTCTCTAATTGCACACACTGTACGGGGGGTGAATTTTTTTGTAACGTGACGGTTCAGAAGATATTAAGATTACGAGTTTTGCCCAAATAAGGATATGACTGACGTGACTCCCGGTTGGGAACGCACAGCCATTGGCTAAGAGGCTCACACTACGTCACACTCTGCCTAGTTTAGTTCCGCATTACCAATATGGCTGCTGTCGTCGATTTGCTTCAAAACAGCTCTCAGGAACAGATGGGTGACGTCACGGATACTACGTCCATATTTTATACAGTCTATGGTTCAAAGCAAGGCAGCTTTATTTGTATAGCACATTTCATACACGACGGCAACTCAATGTGCTTTACATTAAAATATTAAAAGCATTGAAAACATTAAGACAAGCATAAAAGAGTACAATAAAATGCCAAATATAAAAAAAAATAGAAAAGAAAAGGAACATTACAAATATATTACAGCTGCTCTTGGTAGGAATGGTGTTAAAAATGTTCCTTTTTTTCTGCTGGGTCTGGAGAAAAGGTCATAATACCCATCGTTACTCATCGGTAAGTAATTTGAGACTATTGCGAAATCTCTGTGTTTTTCAATGCCCATGTGTAAAGCAAAGTTATTATCCCCTCGTTCTCATTATGACGGACCAGTCATAGCTAATCTCCAATCCTCTGTCCTGATTGGTCGAGTGGCAGCCCCACTATGTCGCCCTGATTAGCTGGAAAGCCACTACTTCCTCATAGAACGCGCACAACGCTCTTTTGTGGGCGAGTTACGGAAGCAGAGAGGGGAGGGGTAGTGTTAACATTCCAAATCTCTCACTGATGTTTATCTCACGACTACCAACAGCAGCTTTAAGAATGAAATGAAATTAGCATTTAAAGTGAGTTAAAATGAGCTAAGATAGGAAGGCAGTGTCAAATAAAAAGGTCTTAGTCTTTGATTTAAAAGAGGTGAGAGTTGGAGCAGACCTACAGCTTTCAGGGAGTGTGTTCCAGATATGTGGTGCATAATGACTAAACACTGCTTCACCATGTTTCGTTCTGACTCTAGGGACTGAAAGCAGACCAGTACCTGATGACCTCAGAGGGACGAGGTGGTTCATAAAGTAGCAGCAGATCAGCAATGTATTTTGGGCCTAAACCATTCAGTGCTTTATAAACCATCAGCAGGATTTTAAAGTCTATTCTCTGACAGACAGGAAGCCAGTGTAGAGATCTAAGAACTGGAGTGATGTGGTCTACTTTTTTGGTCCTTGTTAGGACTCGAGCAGCAGCATTCTGTATGAGCTGCAGTCGTCTGATGGACTTTTTAGAGAGTCCTATAAAGACCCCGTTACAGTAGTCTAGTCTGCTAAAGATAAATGCGTGGACCAGTTTTTCTACATCCTGCTGAGACATAAGAGAAGGGGAAATTCAAAAACTCCTCTCGTTGGATTATTTTGAAGTCAGAGAAAAAAAAGTTATAGAAATATATGTTTTTATGTGGACGTAGCCTAAATGTACCTGCTTAAAGGCTTTAGAAATTATGGCTATAATAAACATCTGAAAGGTATTCTAGTTGTGATGATCTAAAAGCTTCACTGATAAAAACACTTGGAGGACAATGTTTGCTAAAATCCAGAATTTTATTGATCTCATGAAGAGTCAAATGAACAAATAGTTACAGATGCTTTAAAATGGGATATTGACAAACCAACACCCTCCACCAGTGATTATTATGATACATTACAAATACTTGGATTAGTAATAATCTGCTTGACAGACAACATTTTATCACACTGACATAAACTTGTGAAAACAAAGTTAAAAAGTGTGTTTTTATGTTTGCAAAAAGCAAAACACTTGACATTGACATACGATTGACACCAGGATATATGAGGATCAGGAGTAATACAGGTATGAATGTAAAAGTTATTTTGAGCGTATACAAAGGATGAACAAGTCATTTTATAGTTCAAAATCTCATCATATTACAGAGTAAAATAAAGTCCATTATTTGTGCAATAGTTACATTTTTCATTTTATTACAAGCAAAGAGAAAAGTGTCAGCCATCTCTTTGCCAAAGGTTCATCTATAAACTTCCTGATTCCTGCAACTGGCAAGGCTCAACACATGTTAAAATGCCTCATGCTTCACAGAACACAAAAAGTTTAGGATAAAGTTAACATTTGTAGATGAGTCTTAACATTTTTAATATGCACAATGCTAAAAACGTAGCTTTACTCCCCATCACCACACAATGCTTACTAAACGGTTTAATGTCCTCTAGTACTAAAGTCTTTACAGAGATCCAACGTGTCAATCCTGGGAGTCAAAATCTACAGTTAGGAGGGAAATGTCCTTTTCTTACAAGAAAAGGATCTTTATTCAAAAGTGATGTAACAACATTTATCAAAGTGCCAGATTCACATGCCAATCACCAGTCAGTGAACTACAAACTGTAGCACTGGTGACTTTATGTCAACTAAACCTGGGAAAAGTCCCACTAGACAGTCTGTATTTGGGTTCCTGCTTTTAAAAACAAACTGGACCCTTAAAATCGGCACAAAGAGCCAAAAAGTTTCTATACAGTTACACACGTTAGGCTTAACATCTGGATCTCAACAGACACACTGACTGAGGACAACTTGTTACTGTAATGTAACAAACAATGGAAGTTTCACAGAAACCACCTAATGGGCACCTGATGCTTCTGTGCAGGCTTCAAGAAAACACCTGATTGCAAGTCAGGCATTTTCACCACACACAGAACCTCAGATGCTTTACATAACAGGCCTGAACTCGTGCTTACAAAGAGCAGAAACTCTAACTATGGTCTCTCTTTGTGACAAGATCAGGCCGGAATCAACACAGAACATTACTGTCGGTTTCCGAAAAGCCCTGCCGGGCCGATGTACCACGTGGGTCAGGCGAACCTGGGCTGCAGACTCTGACTCCCCTGAGAAAGAGAAAGAACACAGAGTTAGACATTGAAGGTCTGCATGAGGAGTGTTTCTGCAACTGTGTCTCTATTTTAACTTCTATTGTATAAAATATGTCTACTTCTCATCATAGTAGCTAAAAACAAACTCTGAGGATTTGTTGCTGCTTGTAAGGACATAATAACTCAAGAAAGCATCTTATTGGTCATAAAATTTGTATATGCACCCGAGTCATGGATGAGTCCTTAACATTTTGAGTGTCCTAGGTTTTAATGCAGTCTCAATATCACTAAGAACACCATGTTTTTGCCATATTTTATTTTAGTCGCCATATTTTATTCTATTTTATTTTATTCTATTTTATTTTATTTTATTTTATTCTATTTTATTCTATTGTATTATATTGTATTCTATTTTACCTTAATCATTGCTATTATTATTGTTATTATATTTTTAACTATGTTAGTACATGATTGTATTCCCCTGTCCCGTGTTGTAAGCTGCTGTAACAAAAGAATTTCCCCCAATGAGGGACTAATAAAGTATGTCTTATCTTAAAACTATTGCTGGATCATAAACAGATGTGAAGTCATCAATCAGTGCAGGATTTAACATAAAAGCAAACATCTGTTAGATTTCAATGTACCATTAAGGTAATCCTATGGTGTACTTCACCCCCGTGTCATGCACATGTCAACATGTTTGCATTTCACCTTTTATTTGAGCAAATATAATTAATCTAAAGTATGTGTATATTAGCCTGACATATAGTGTGTCATTCATTTTTATCATGCGGTCACCACGATGTCAACCCCAGAAGCAGCTTCAAATCATACCTAAAAAAACACATCTGCATCTCACTGATCATGTAAGAAGCAGACGTGATCTGACGTCTTCTGATTTCATAAACTTAGTTGACGTGAAGTGATCAGATGAGATATTTAAAGACTTTCAGGTTTGTACATCAAGTCTTTTGTCCTGCAGAGTGGAGAGCTATTACAGGTTCAATCCCTTTCTCCAGCTGGAAACAAGAACATATGCCGTCTGTTGCACAAGCAGCCACGATGGCTTTTTAGACATGGAGTTAAAGAGTCCTTCTGGGAGAGACATTCAAACCCTTAAAGGCTCTCTGTTGAAGTACTTGTGTTGACAACCAGAACATCTAAAAATAGACCAGTCAAGTCAAAAACAAAGCTGACTGACACTCTAAACGGCTATAAGCTCTAAACCTTTGAGTCCGCTCACCTTCATCATGCAGAAGTGACGGCACCACTGTTCTGCGTGACACTTCAAAAGCATACCAGCATACCTTACAGCAGCGTTATCTATTATACAACATGGCTCAGGGAACAGAGGCTTCAGATGTACAGGTTCGCAAACACACACCAGGTACAGGTTGTTTGCTGAGATCTTAGTTGACATTGACTCATTATTTGTTCAGGATCTTTAGGATGTGGAACGAAGCCAACGAGTTAATGTGCAAACACGCGACCTGACATTATTAGCTCTGTTTAAATGTCACAGAGAGTGTTAAAGCTGCACAACATGCTTTGAAAAACAAGCAGCTTTCCCTTGATATGGCTGCTTCTCTTTCAATATGATTACTATTAGACATGGACAATTAACTGATTCATCTGTTTATGGACGGAAAGATGATAAAAGGTCAGTCATCATTTTGGTGATTTTTAAAGCAAAGATGTCAAACATTTGTTGATACGAGCTTCAATTTGAGTATTTTCTTCTGTTTAATGAGAAAATGTACAAGTTTTGGACTGGTGGTTTTACAAAAGTTTTACATGGTTTTACATTTGGAGATGTTACTTTGTGCTCTAGTAACTGCTGCAGCTCCAAATGAAGGCATCCAACACTGTAATCATAAGGAGGATTAAAATCTAAAGATATTTCAACCATTGAGTTGTGTCCTACCATGGTATGAAGGTAGCTGCCCATCTGCAGCAGACACTCCAGGGTCTCCATCATCTGCTCCTGGTGCAGCCTGTGCAGCCTGGTGTAGTTTGGAGATGTGCTGGTCTCCAGGTCTCGCACTGTCGCTTTCAGAGCCACCGAGGCACACTGCAGGACACTCATACCTGAGACACACGCAGACAGTTGGATTACTTAACATCGTGTTTGATTTTGACACTTAATGACAGCTTGACCTTACTTTCAGATGGTAACTGGTGATGGAAGTGAAAGCAACTACATTGGACATCAAACTGTGTTGCAGCTTTTGGAGATTTTTTTATTGCTATTTAAATAAATATATTATATTTTATATATATTTATTTTTGCATAGCTTCATTTTTATTAATATAAGATAACTGCAGATTGTTTTCTCTGACATTGCTTTTACATTTTTATGCAGATAAAATCCTAATCTCCTTCTGTGCATACCTCAAACTAATCTGAGATCCAAAGGAGACTCTTCCAGGTCCGTGTTTGGTTTGAGGTTTTTTTGCAAGCATGGCTTCTGACTTTGTAACAACCCATGATATTTAGCTATAACAGCTGGTTTTAAATTATTTGCAGAGCTCATTTTATTAAGTCACTTTGACAGTTTGGCTTTTTTCAACTCTATTAGATTATTAGATTAAAAAATGTACACAAATCCTGTTGATCATCATTGTTCAAAAGCCTCTGAGATCTGAACACATCACAGTACTCACCAGAGTTATCAGCAGCTTCAACGTCAACGTACACGCCATCCATCATCGTGTTTTTGAGGACCTTTAGAAACAAAACAAACAAGTTAAAGTCCACAAACACACAGTGTATGCAGCCGGATAACAAAACCAACATCAGATCCTGGTGTCAGTTTGTTAATGAAGAACCAACTGGCACCCAAATGTGAGGCTAATACGTCCCTAGCTGAAATATCTCTGCGTTAAAGTTCAGCATCATTAGAGAGGAGGTCGCTTTGGAGAACAGGTGTCCCTTTGTCTAATTCAGTCCCTTAATTCAGCCTTTAGCCAGTGTTTCTTTTGGTGCCTTCATGCAAACACCCAAAAATGAAGTTCAAAGTTCATTGCAGCCTTTAAACTACTCTGTAAAATATCTTAGTCAGTAATAATCCTGCATTATATTACTTTTAAGTTATCACTGATGTCTGCATTCACTTTATCTGACTCGTCAACCTCAGAGTCTCGTTGAGTGGGAAACAGGTTGGTTTACAAATATCGGCCTGCCAACGCGTATCAGCCGTCACGTCAACTGTAGAGCTCTGATGTCAAGACGTTTGCCAAACCCTTGTCCATAACTAGTCGCTTCTGGTTCCAGAAAACCACCACGACAACGCCCAAACCGCTAGGCTTCAAGAGGACCATCTACTAATGAGTGGGCAACGTCACAGTGGACACACCCATTATTTATAAACTATGTGAAGGACACACAGCTCAAAAGGCTTGTTTTAGATATGCTGAGGTGCAGAAAGCAGTCCATCAGAACCAGAAGAAATATGCTGCCTTATTCATGGACACACTTTAAAGTAACATGGGTGTAATTTTTCAGATGCTTTTGGTCGAGAAGATCAACAACCAGAGAGACTGTAGTCCACTTCCCTGAGACTTCTCCTTGTGAAGTGTGCCAACTGAGTCTTAGCAAGTTCCAAACGCCCTCAGCCATTCACTTTGATTTGAAAAGCAAGTACGAGAACGCCGCGTACACTTACATGCACTAAACTGCGTAGTTGCACAATATGTTAATTGGGTTACGCCCGCTTCATTTGGCGTCTTGAATAATGCTTTTGTAATGGAAGGAATTTAAAGCACACAAACCTGCTGCCCTCAGATCAGAGACAGACGGAGGGGTTTTCTGACTGTGCAGCGAGATGAGTCTACTGGTGAAGCTTTAATCAAACTTTAGTTTAAAACAGAGCTGGACATTTTTCTCTACCGTTGATTACCCAGAATTGTATTTTAGTGAGGGTTGCACATGGATAGGAATGGGGAACATACATTCTTATTGATACTGATACCACGATCGAGACTCCTTAGTGATTCAAGTCTTTATTAATCCGACCGTCAATATTTTCAGCTAACTAGCTTTTATTCTGCTGATTTAACACTGATTTAAGATTTGAACACTGAATTTGTATTTTAACTAACAAAACTTGCTACAACGTTTTGGCATGATTACTGCGTCTGCTTTGACTGCTTTGGAGGCGAGTTATTTCCACACAATGACCATCAAAAGTACAGCATTTTGGTTCAATTGGACGCACAACGCTGATGTATTTTTCCCCCATGCAAGGAATTATTTTGCAACCTAAATTTAATTTGGTTCCTAATCTTTCTGACAAACTTAAGACGTCTTCGCACATTCAGCCATCCTTGTAATCAGGATTCTTCTTTGTTTAGTTAAATACTTGTTGGCTTGCAATTTAATTTCACTAAAACTTTATTGGACGATCAGTGCATCTTTGTGAACCAGTGGTTCCTAGGATTTGATTCCTTGGCTCCTTCTCTCTATATCATCCTAACTCTCTCTTTCCACAGTTTTCTCTCGTCTCTTGTTGTCTGTTCGACAAAAGGAAGCCAAATCCAAATGAATGCAAACACAGCTAATTGCACAAAGTGAAGCAGGTTTCTGAATACATGTTCTATAAAAAGTTCAAAGGCAGATGGTGACACCAAAATTAAAGTGCACTGCTTGATTGCCCTTTAACGCCCCCCGTACTGCGCCTCTACTCTGCTGTGACACATGGAGAGTCACAAAAACACGGATACAGGAAGACACCCCGCTGTGCCCTCACTGCTTCTGTGTTTTGAGGAAAACACAGTCTGCGTGTGCTTTGACCTTAGATGGTTTCTTCACAAACTGCAGAAAAACATTTCACTCATCAAACATCTGCTGCATGTATCTGAGAGACGCAATAAAAACGAAGACAGAGAGCTTGAGAGCGCAATAACAGGTTGCACAAGTCGCTGTTCAGCCCAACCTGTGAAAACTTGAAGCAGCTGCTCTGTTTCTGCACAACTACAGTACGAAATGATCTCTATAAACTGGAGCATCACATCTCCAGTAAAAGTACATAATGTTCCTTAATGATCCTCTTTGTTTGTGTTGTTTCTGCATGAGTCATTCTTCAGGCAGACGAAATCATCAAACAGGGTCAGACACATGACGCCAGGGGAGAGCTTCGTGTTCAGCACACACTGGGTAACCACAGATTGACACGAGATGACACTCGGAGTATTTATTATATTGACAAACCGGCTGTGTTGGTTTTTGTCAGAGCATTTAATCTGGGTGGTTCAAGATTCATCTAATAACTCCAATAAAGATAAGGACCTCGCTGACATGAGGGACAATAAACATGCACCCAAATAACCTACAGGATCAGAGGAAACTGAATTTGTCGCAGCTGATCATTTGTGACATACGGTGTCATGTTTCTGATATTTGAGCTGCAGACGAGGAGATGTGAGGAGGTGAAAACAGAACGGTGAACTGGTTCTCCCAGAATCATGTGTTCTAACTTTATTTGTCTTATGGAAATGTTTGAACCTATAAATCAACCTTTCCACACCTCGCTTCTATGTTGCACCTTCTTTCTTTTCTTTTTTAGCAGTATGTATTTCACAAACTACAATATCACGTAATGACAAACATTTGAGAAGAGAGAAAGACTCTGACCTCCAGGACTCTGACGTAGCCTTTCTCAGCACTGAGGTGGAGGCACGACTTTCCTGAGTTGTTCGTCTCGTTCACGTTGGCCCCTAATCGGATCAGATCTGCGACCATCAGGTGATGGTTGTGCTGTGCCGCGTGGAGGAGAGCAGTCTGCGAACAGAGGCACATTAACATTAATCAATAGGGTCGGCCAGGGCTGACACAATGTGAACACAAAACATGACTTTGAACACTCTGCAGGATGTTTCCTGCTCAAAATCACATCTAAGAGCTGAAATCATCTGGTCAGTAGTTCAGATGAACCTGCAAGAACTGTCTGGTATGAATCTTTAGCATCAACATTTTATGTGAAGACCCCCTTTAAAAAGGAACCAAGGCTCAGTGAGAAAATAATCTTTAACTTCATGATTAAGGATTAAATATTATCAATATATATCCTGCACTGCAGAGAGTCATCTTCTTTATTAGGTTAGAATAAAGAGTAATATAATATTCTTTTAATATCTGCTGTATGTGTGTTTATAGATCTAAATATGTACAACTTATTTCCATGCATTTATATATTGCATAAAAAAATATATAGTTTGTTCCTTATTCACTGCATATGCTTCCTAACTAATAAACAGTACTTGATAAGTAATGACCTGCACCAAGATGCTCTGTTGTTGTTTTAGTTTTAAGTTTTAAAAGCAAACTCAAGACCTGAGTTTTATTCTTATAACAGTTTTGTTTCACCTTACTTTATTTCTTTACCTATTAATTTATTATCTAGTTAAATTTTTTGTGACTTTTTATTTTATTTTATTTTTAGTTATCAAGTATATCATCTTATTTTCTTTAATGGTTTAATATTTTAGTTTTGTACTATCTTGTTTTTCATTTATTTATTTATTTTATTTTCATTGTTATTATTATTATTATTATTGTTGCATATATTGTGTTCTTAACCTTTGATTGTGGGGTGGGTTTTGGGGTCGGGGCTGGGGTTGGCTGGTTGGGATTAGGATGGGGGGGGGGTATTTTTATTTTTATATATATTTTTTCTTTTTTTTTTAATTTATTCTATTTTTAAGTCGTTTTTATGTACATGTATGAAAAGCGCGAAAGTGTAAGTTGTGTATCTGAAGCTGCTATTACAATCCAATTCCCCCCTGGGATTAATAAAGTACTTATCTATCTATTTAATCTGAAATCTTAGAAATAATCCTTCAAGTAGAATATACCCAGATTTCAAAAGAACATTCACTGTAAACTCGGGAGTCATAATAACAGAATATATACTCAGAAATAAAACGTTTATATGTTAACTACAAGTTAGAATTATTACCATCCCCTCAGAGTCTTTGAGGTCCAGCCTGTTCAGTGCAGCCATCCTCTTGGCGATGGCGTATCCCAGCGCCCTCTTCCCGACACACGCCACTTTATGGAGCGCTCTGAGGAAACAAGCACAGTCCATGTTTTCAGACAGCTCCCTTCTTCAAAGTGAAGGTGTTTACTCACAATCTGCAACAGGTCTGAACCTGTGGTAGTGTAAGTGTAGATAGTACAGGTCTTTAATAAACCGCGTTGGGAAAGTAGGACTTTAATGTAAGAAGCCTGCAGGCTCGTCAATACAAGACAGGAAAAAAAGAAACAGGTGTTGATAATTATTAAGAATCATCTGTGTTCTGTTCAAAGATGTCTGTAAATCATGACAGTGTTACTGTCTTTACTTCATACACAAGGAGCCAGAAAATGAACCAGACCAACAGGTTTCAGTTCACTGACTTCCATCAGTCCCATTAATCCTGCAAACGGTGAATGCAGAAGAACATTTAATGGAAGTGTGGGCCATCATGTTGCATTGTGGGTAATGTAGGCGTTTCGGTTTTGACAATAAAGATGACAATATATGTGGACATAAAAAGAAACATCTACGATCGGCAGCATACGTTTTAAACACTTGAGTTAAGACAGCTGTCCATCATAACGTGCATGATGCTACATGTGCAGACTGGTAGACTGGCTTCATTTGAAGGTCAGAGTTATTCAACTGGCAGACACAATGGATTCCTGTACATTTAAAGGCACAGTACAACATTTTGTGATGCTCCAGATGTCTGTACGCTCCCTGCTCCCTCTGGATAAACACGTTCAGGAGTAAATCAATGATCTTCCCTTCAATGGGGTAATGGAGGGTAGTTCTGTACAATACTGACACACACAAACTTCATATTGCACCAGACTTACGTCCTGCCCTGCTCATCGGTGGACAGCAGCACAGAGTCAGTGATGTGTCTCAGCTGACTCTCCTCTTTCTGCAGCTGTGTGAAGAAGAAAGCCGAGCTGTCCAGGTTCCAGTCCTGGTTCAGGGCATCAAACCAGCCTTCCCCACTCCCTCCGTCTCGTCCCATGTGACCTGCGCTGAGGGGCTGGGGGCTGGTGTACATGAAGGCAGGAGGGGACAGGGCCTGCTGGTATTCTGCCGAGCAGGGGGAGTAGCTCATGCAGGACTGAGGGCTGGGGATCATTTCATCGGACTCGTCACTGTTGTATCCTGCACCTTAGAAGGAAAATACGACACGTTATTACTGGACTTATTGAGGTTTTTAGTTCAGGTTAAGGTGAAGATTTATCTTCATTACTAAGTATTTTATATTTATGACAACTTATTACTGTTATCTCCTAATTTTAACTTTGAAATGAGTCATTTTTAGCATCACTGAGTACCGTTCCATCCATTTCAAACTAAATCGATGGAACAAGAGTTTAGATAAGACGAGTCCCTGGCTGATTCACCTGAACGCATCAAGTACACCAAACACAACAAACATCTTGTGAAGCATAAAAAGACAGGAACAAGAGAGACAATCAACCACCAGGGGATGGATTTTAGTAAATGTGATGTCTGTGATGGACTGAACTTATATTTCAGCACAATGTTTTTAATTTAAAGTCTCCCAAAGTCCCATATAAGCCTTCACTTTCAGTGACCTTTGCACAGAAACAGCCCGTGGAAATCGTCAGAGCGCATTCAATTTCTGTGCCTTTACTTCTTCGCTTTTATATCCTGACAGAGGTCGAATCAGTTCTTCTATTTTAACAAGAGTATTTTCTACAACTATCTATAGTCCCTTTTAAACAGCCAGTTCAAGAAGGGACTGTTGCGCCTCTTTTGTGCCTCCAGGTCTGTGTTACAGATACGAATGCAGGAGTGTAGGGAGAAGGGAACCTTGAAAATAGAAAGTGTAATGAGTTTTCTGCCTTTCTTTGTTTCCAGATGACTTCTAAGTTTAGGGTTAGTGAACAGTTAATTATCAAAAGCATCAGTAGCAGTAGGCTAATTTTTTGCAGACCAGCTAAATGAAGCCACATTAAATCACTTTGAGGGACAGTGGGGGTCGTGAGTCTCTGGCACCTGTATTTTGGGGGTCGCAGGCTGAAAAGTTTGGGAACTCCTGCTTTAAGCCACTAATCATCTGAACTCTGTGAAATGCCACAAAGGGCTGTGAAAGGCTGAGCAGCTGTACAATCACGTTACAGCCCTGTGGTATAAATCTTTGTAGAAATGTGTTTTTAACTCTTCAAACGAACATGTGATCAGGTGACTTACCGGTTGGAGACCCCTCAAGAGACACAGCAGAGCTTGGGGAGGGTATAGACCAAGGAGAGGAGCTGTAGGTGTTTCCAGTCCTGAGATCCTCCTCCAGAACCTCCACGATAATTGCCAACTCCTCCAGGCTCTTTGTGGGGCGTTTTCTCTGAAAGCCAAAGACAGCAGAGGTATGCAGAGTTATTTAGAAGCTGCTCATAGCTGTCATGTGATTTACAGAGTTCCATAAAGCCGCACGGAGCTTGTGAAACCTTCTGGAAGGACCCGGGGTCTGTTTTGAGAAACTCACCTTGGCAGTTCGTCGTCCTGTGCGAGTTTTGACTCGTTTCTTTTCTCCTGTGGTAGACAAAGTCAAGTTTAAGTTTGAGACAACTTCACTGCATGTTTGTTCTCACTGAGGTATCAGGCTTAAGCCAAACTGGTGTGCTGCAGGATTTTGTTCCTTCCTGGGGATTCTTTAGCCACACTTCCTCTGTGCGTATCTGTAGTTAGGGCTGCACCTGACCACTGATCGTGCCAGTCTGACTGAATTGGCTTTAACTATTGACCTTGTGTTACCTAGATGTTGATCAGTTTTCCATTAGTGCACACTGGAAAATCGAATATCACTGAATTAAGAATCATGTTTAGCTAGTGAACTTATATTATCAGAAAATCAAGAAACACTGATTACCAACATGAAACTGATCTATTCAGTGTTTTTACTGGTTATAAAATCCCCAGTTTTTTTCCCCTGTTTTGAAAAGGAAAAAACTTACACCCACAAACAAGCTAAGGATGAAGCCCCTCCTGACATACGTCTGTCTGTAAAAGGCTCAGGAGAAACAAACTGAACCTGCTTATTCAGTATCTTTACTATATGTAATCTATTGTTCTAGAGGAAGGTTAATCCATCTCATATGTAATACTAAGGGATACAGCCCTCATTAAAATAAAGCTCATTAACTTTAAAAGAAGGAACAAAAATCTACATCACAGCAAAACGACCAACACATATCTGTCATACTGACCTATGACTGTTTCTCTGTACATCTCCTGTAAAGACACAAAAAACAAGATGCATCAGTGTGACTCCTCTTCATTAGACAAACATAATAGAATTTATAACTGAATATTTTATGTATCAAGGACAAAAATAAACTATTTTAAGGGTTGGTTAATTGAGACTCTTGTTTGCACCTGAACATCTAATCTGGGACCCTTTCTTTCTGCAGAGCAGTTTGTCCTGCACACAACATATCCAAGAGTAAAACCTAAGATTTCATTATCCAGCTGTACGTCAAACTTCTAATTTTGAAACCATTGTTATTCAATTTTTGAGGGCACATTTTTTACTCAATCTTAGTTCAATTGAAGTCTTCAAAATCTACTATTCTAGTCCTATGTGAACCTAAGAAGTGTCTCCTCAGTTCGATCCACCATCAAGCTAAGTTCGGTGGATTTCCAATGATGAGCAAACCTTGTATTTAGTTGCTTTAGTTGAGTGTGTACAGCCAAATAACTTTACCTGAATATCTTCAGGATCCCGGCCTTGAGCCAATCGGATGTTCCTCAGAAGATCCCTTACTGGCAATTTGACGCGGACTCCCAGATAGACTTTTTCACTATCATAGGGGGAACATCTTGCACCTGGTGAAGAAAAAAAAAATTATGAAACAAGGCAGCAGTAGACAAGCAACTCCCATGTTCCAGCAAGGTAAAATAACTCCAATAATTGACAATGAAAAGAGCAATGTAACTGCTTATTCTTGTTCAAAAAAGCATATTTTACAGGGTCCTCTCTGCTGTGTTATTCTAATAACAACCCTTTTGATGAAGCTGCTTGATGCAATTTCAGCAGGGATTATAATGCAGCTGTTACAGCCAGTCTAATGGCTGCAGGCTCAAGCAATCTACTCTAACAAGTCCAAAACATAATGTGCTTATTGATTATTCAGACACTACATTGCAGGAAAAATGGTTAAACCTGTTTACCTGCTGCAAAACAATCCTAAAACAGTTGAAACCAACATGTTATTTACAAAAAAACCAATATTAAAATAGACCAAGTAAAATAATTTCCCTGTAAATGACTTTATTTGAGACTTAGACTGCTAGTATTGGTGAATCTTGATCTTATGAAGGCTGTACTTTAGCTGGCGTTAGTCATAAACAAACAAACTTGATCTTTTCTTTAAAATCAGCCCTTATCTCATGGGGTTGGGAGTCCTCTTAACTTTACAATCATGATAACTCAATAAAGTAAAACAATATAGGCTACCCAAGAATTTGTAGGTACAGTAGGTTTTTTTAGTGCATTTTAATCCATTTAAGAGTACAATTTATTAATAATAACACTTTGTTAATCAAAACAACCTCATTTTTGTACATTTTAAAGAGAGATTTGATGAAACTTGGTAGCAAACTTTCACTCACTGTTCCTTTAAGTTATGCTTTGAGGCGTTCAAGTGCCAAACGTATCCTCGTTTAAACCAATTCAAATGCATTCATAACAGCTGTCAACGTTATTTAGGATATGTTTAATATTATAAGTCTGACATATTCTGAATAAAAAGTGTCACAAAAAAATCATCTTCGTCTAACAACGTTTTTATAGTCTGAAAATAACATTTCAATTCATTTTAAAAGCTCAAAACACACAAACACTTGAGCTGGTAAAGTCGTTACCTTTTTTACCACCGCCCAAATCCTGGCAAGTTGAACCCGGAACAGGTGAGTGTATCTCGGTGAAGCCCGCCGTGGTTTGGCCTGGGAGAGGAGAGAGCCCAGCAGCTTCATCCTCTCTCTCTCTACGCTTGAACCGTCCTCTCATTTTCTCTCTGTGTCCAAGGAAAAGTTAAAGTGAGCAAATATAAATTCAGTCTTCCGATATGAAGAGTGAAAACATGAATAACACAGACCTGAGTCCTCTGGCTGTGTGAGTTGGCTTCTGCTGCTTCCCTTCAGAGCTGAGTCTGCGCACCTGTCTGTGAGTCCAGGTATCACTGACACTTCAGTCTGTACACGATATTTAAGAAATGTGACACTGACTGTACCTGAGATGAGAATACCACACCTTTAGCTGAAGGGGATGATCAGAGAACGCCCACGCAGGAGAATTACTGTGTGATAGAATGCTGAACTATTCAGAGATGTTGACTTCCTTTATGTTCCTTTGTCATTGAATTATGTTCAGAAACTCAACTCCAACAGAAAGGTTAGATAACCCTGGGAGAGATGCATGCCTGCTAAACAAGTTGTCATTCCTTAAATATCAGTAAAAGGACGCACTGAATGTAACACTATTTTAATTGGCACTTAAAGTTGCTTTAGTTGGTTTATGCAAGATCATTCAAAAACAATGATGTCCTATTTCTCATGTCCTTGCATGATTTGAGGTTCTGATCAAAACTAGGCAACATATTTTGACTGCGATTGTTAAAACCCATTTCTTGGCATCCACCACGCTTTTCTCAACACTATAAGCACAAAACCTAATTTAAACTGAAAACACAATGCTCAGGACATGAAGCTGGAGAAACAATGTTTATTGTTCACAGTATGCAAAATTAATTTTGCAAAAAAAGAAAAAAATCCTCTTTGAATATAGCACTTCTATCCAGTAAAAAATAAAGTAAACACAAATATAAATGAGAAGCACATGACAGTGTAATCCACAAAATCAAACTGAAGTGCTCTCAGTATCTACAATCATTCAGCCACAGCATCAGGTCTACAGTCATGGCCAAAAGTTTTGAGAATGACACAAATATTACATTTTCCCAAAGTCTGCTGCTTCAGGGTTTTTAGGTGTTTTTGTCAGATGTTTCTCTGGTATAATGAATAATGAATACTAATTACAATTAGAAGCATTTCATAAGTATCAAAAGCTTTTATTGAGAATTACACAGAATTCATGCAATAAGTCAATATTTGCAGTGTTGACCCTTCTTTTTCAAGACCTCTGCAATTCTCAGGTGGCCTGATCCCGCAGCTGTAACACCTTCAGGAGACGGTCCTGGCGCTTGCTGGACTTTCTTGGGCGCCCTGGAGCCTGTTTGGCAACAATTGAACCTCTCTCCTTAAAGTTCATTTTCAAGGCAAAGAGGGACTTTGCAATTAATTGCAGTTGAGCTGATCACTCCTCATAACATTCTGGAGTATATGCAAACTGCCATTATAAAAACTGAAACAGCTGACTTTGTGAAAATTAATAGCTGTGTCATTCTCAAAACTTTTGGCAATGACTGTACGTGCTGGGTCAGGCCACAGGTCTTCATCCACATCACAGGCCACATTCTCCCTGGCCAGGCAAAGGGGGGGGGGGGGGGGGGGGGGGGGGCGACTGTTGTGCCAGATCCAGCTTTATATTGGTTTCCTCACAAGTGCATCACAGTGCAACATGTGTTTCAGTGAGTGAGAATGTGTTTGAAGTTGTGTCTAACAGGTGAAAGGTGCTCATGGTTTTGCCAAAAGAGTGACTGATTCAATACATGGGTTCAGGCCACTGAGAATTTGGTTCAGACAATAGGGTTTAGTGTTTTAGCAACTGAGAAATACTGTAAAAGGTAATTAAAGTTAAGTTGGACTAATCTAACAAACACTAGAGGGTTATTCCACTTCATAATAACTATACCTCCCTACCTGTGATACCTGCAAGTTAACTTTCCTGATTTAACTTTAATTTCTCACCACTTTAATTCTAAGAAATGAATGATCTGCATCAGTTTCTTCTCACCTGTTTGTTTAAAGTATTCATATGACCAGTGTAAAGGCTGATAGCGTCAGGATAACTGCGGTTCAGTTTCACAAACATGGAAACCAAACACTAGTTCAGGTATAGTGACCTGCTTGCAGCTGATGAAGCTGGTCTATCTGCTCACCTGCTGTAAAAGGCTAAAGACCAGGCAGTCTCTCCTAAAAGAAGGACAGTAAGATTGTTTCTGTTGTTGGAGGTTTGAGGAGTTCCTGGGCTCTTTGTTAAGCTGAAAATTTAATTAAGATGGTCAGGAATGAAGGCTTTTCTGTGTTTGTTTGTCTGCAAGCATCTGGTCTGATTTTTATGAAATTCTTTCTTTTATTCTTTGTCTTTTTTGAAGCAGTCAATGTGATATTTTAGATATGGAGTGTTTGATGTGAAATGACTGCTCTGTTTGTGGATCTGTGCTGTCGATGGACTGCTGTGTTTCGGACTGATTAATTTCAGTAGGGACCTGAATACAGGGCGAATGTACGGGGCGGCAGTAGCTCAGTCCATAGGGACTTGGCTTGGGAACCGAAGGGTCGCCGGTTCGAGTCCCAGCATGGACGAAGTTTGGCAAGTGGACTGGTGGCTGGAGAGGTGCTGGTTCACTTGCCTGGGCACTGCCGAGGTTCCTTTGAGCAAGGCACCGAACCCCCAACTGCTAGGGGTGCGCTGGTTGACGGCAGTATCCTCACTCTGACATCTCTCCCTAAAACATGTTCACTGCATGTGTGTGCATTTGTAGTTATATACCAAAACAACTGTATGTGTAGCATGTCCAAAATAGCATGAGTGAAAAAATTGAATTTCCCCCCTGGGGATTAATAAAGTACCTTTCTTCTTCTTCTTGAATAAAAAACAGGGATGAAGTGGAATAGTTTTATTGCTGCAAACTACAACTTCTACTGATAGAAACATGAGAATAACCACTCTAATGTGAAACTACCAAACTTTTCTTATTGACAGGACAGCTGGGGGAAGAAAGGAGCTATGAGGAATGTGACATTAAGTGTCAAGTGCTTTAAGCCTGTCTTATTTGGAATTACCTTTCTTGTACCCCTTGTGTACTTAATGTTCCCTTCTTGTAGTTTTTGGAAAGATGGAAGCAATGTCACAAAGGAAAGACAGTTAAAATGGTATTAGAACTATTTTATAAAATAAAACTAGGATGAACTTGATAGAGTAGAGCAATATTTGAGTTGAGAACAAAGGATTTGTATGTTGTTTTTCATCATAGATAACATTTGACTTAAGAGGAAGAGATATGAAACCACTGAGGATTGGCTTGCTGGTTTGATGATGGGTTAGTGTTTGTAAAGTTTTGTCTTTGTTTTGTTTGTTGGTCTTGTTTTTTCTTTCTGTTTTGGTTGGTACAGTGTATCTGTAAAGTGAAACATAAATATGATATTATAAAATGCACTTTGAGTTGTTAGAAGACTGGAAAAGTACAATATAAGTGTAGTCAATTTATCATTTACATGCAGGGTAGCATTGGATGGTTGAATCTAGCGCTGTTTGTGACCAGTTGTGCAGTAAAATGTACCACACATTGCCATTCATCTAGAGTAAAGGCTGATTTATACTTCTGCGTCTCCCCTACGCAGCAGGGGCTGACGCGGACATGAGCCCCACATACTTGTGCGTTGATGTGTCTGTGTCGCGCAGCAATTCTCCGCCGAAACGCCTGAGGGCAGTGTGGTCTCTCTGATAGCCGGCCGCCTGCTTCCGGTCCCGCTACGATCTCTGTTTACTTTTCCACAGAGATTCAGAGCGTGTTCTGTTAATCTACAGCTGATACATGTTGCTGTTTATCATACAGACATGATTACATGAAGACTAGAGAGGAGGAGATGAAATACACGGCCGATGTGCGGCCGATGTGCGGCCGATATCTGGGATCCCGGAAGTGCTGTAAATGCGGGAAAGACAAAGCCGCCGAGCGGACCAATCACAGAGCTTGCGGTCCGCGTCGACTCTACGGGGAGTTACATTTTGGAGGAGGTGCACGTCAGCTACGTGCGTAGGCCTCGGCGTAGGTACGGGAGCTACGCGGACACACGGCGTAGGGTACGCCGTTGATTCAACGCAGAAGTATAAATCAGCCTTAAGTGCTGCTTCTTTTGGCTCCAATTTGGGCTCCACCACCACCACCTGAGAGATAACCTGGCTCTAAAAGTTTGTCTGTCTTCTTGAAGGTCATGTAAACCCACATTTGGGCAGGGTTGTATGTCAGCTGGTTCGCAAAGAACAGCTGCCTTCTGTACCTGACAACAACTCTGTAGCGTCACTGTCGGGCAGAAACCTTGTATCTCCATATTGCAACATTTGAATTTATTGCATTAATGCTATTGATCTCCCTTTTCTCCTGCCAGTAAGCATTCTTCAATTCAACAGAAGAAAAGTATTTGAAATAAACTTGTGGTTGCTTGTATGAAGTGTTAAATTACTACTTCCTGGAAACTTTTAGAGATATAAGGTTTCTGCAATGATATGTAAAGTAATTGGGCACAAAATCAAAGCAGTGGACGATATATCTGCAGGACGCTTTTGGCATTTTGAGATTACACTGTGGAACATAGATAACTAGCAGGACAGGCTAGAAGTCATGTGTTTTACTTCCACCATGACTCTGCATAAATGTTAAGGTTACCAATCGCAGTCCATCACAAGATCACGTTTTAAGAGACAACAAGAGGAAAAGGAGTTCTACAGCTAGAAAGTACTTTTCCTGAGGCTGCATCAGGCAGCCGACAAACCAGAGAACACAAACACAGAGGAGGAAAAACCAGGGATTAGAGCTGAGCAGGTAAATCCACCCTAAAGGCCTTCATCACCAAGATGTGCTGAAGGGTTTGAACTCCTTTGCTGTAACTGCCCCTGCATTTTTTTTTTTTATTTGGGGTGACGGTTGAGGTGACTGTCAGTTAAAACACTGATTTAAGTGCCATCATTATCTGGTGAATGTTCCTCCCTGGATGTCAAGTTGATGCACAGGTTCAGGACCCTTAGGGGAGAGAGGTTGGCCCCTGGGAGGACAGCGACCATCTTCTTGTAAAGCTTGCAGGGCCTCTGACATTCCTTCTGCTCAGACCGTAGACAACACTGTTCCTGTCCAACCTCCACGTTTTCTACCTTTTGTACAAATGACTGAGAAAATACCACAAGCGCTACAGTGTATTGTTAATGTGCTTCTCTGAAAGGGCCCTAACCCTTTATTGTCATGTGAGCATCCGTAAGTTAAGAATGTAACACCTAACTTACACCCGTCAGGCATGCGTCTGTGAAAATTTAAGAGGCACCTAGTCGCTCTTTTACAGAATCAAAAATGAACCAGTTTTTAAAAAAACATGCATAGATTGTTTGATTGAAAAAAGGATGTTCAAAGTTTGAATATTATCTATATTTTTGACTTTGGTGCTGTTGATATGTTAAAAACAGACCCTGCTATATATTTTTTATTTTGAAATGTCTAAGAAGTTATTTAAAAAAAGGTTACATGTTCTCTTCTTCCTACCAGGGTAGTGCAATACTCCCACTGGTCACTAGAGGGCGTGGATCCCACCTTGAAGTGGTGGCCCAGGTAGAGATTTATTAACTGGAATTAAGTGCATATCTATTTTTTTTTTCAAAGAAGAATTAACAGCAGAACGGCTGACGTGCCAAAAACTGCAGTACCTCAACCGGCCACTTGAGTCTGTCTCCGTAAGTGAGTCAGTCTTTTTAGAACCTCTGTTTAAATGCGTCATTTGGAAGCTGCGTTGACCTTGTTGATAATCTGGTACAAAAAAATGAGGTCACTACTCCCAGACTTAGTGTTCCCATTTCTGCAAACAGTACAGGCACCAATTTTTGCATCAGACACCAAATTATGCAGAATTAAGGGCGCTCCCTCTTTGATTGACCTTTTGTAAGGTGTCAACTCAATCATTAGTGATGAGTGTTATGTGTTATTAAGCAGACTGAAATTAACACCTCTGTGCCTCTGTGACCTAAAAAACAAACACGATCATCAGGAAGTAACGTGATTACTTCCAATTAGTTATTTTTAACGCCTGTGAGCAGTGACGTTAGCTAAGTGTCGCACTAAGTTAGCGACGGTATGCTGTCCAAAACAACATTTATTTACAGAAAAGATTCTCGATAAGTGATATGTTTGAGAAAGCAGGATAGATTTGTTGTTTAAGACATTTCTTAGATGAAATCAGAAAGAGATAAGAGGTTTAATTTGTCTACAGGGGGCGCTAAAACCTTTCTAAAGTGAAAGTTCCTCACAGGAGCTTTAACATCTTAGTCCTGTTGATTTTTTTCACCTCTGTCCGTGCACTTACTTTTATTAACATACATTTACACTTACATAATAAATTGGTGCATTCAGGTGCTTTCCACAAGCTCTCTTACATATTATCATCAGTAGACAACTGCAGTCAGCTTCAGTCCGTGGGAAAGTCTTCCTGTGACTATCTAAATATCCATCCTATGAGTAAGCTTTTGACACTCCACTCTTCCAGCTCATCTTCTTCAAATCACGGTCACTTCTGGCTTTAAAAAACAACTAGACCCGGTCCAAAACGCCAAACTCAAGGTCTTATGTTGACTGACAGTTAATATTACCATGGTAATCTTTTTACTTCATCGGAGCCAAAAGAAAGGCTAAAGAAAGATGGAAATCAATGTAAGAGAGTCATTTATAAGAAAGGAACCTTATCTAAGACAATGATCGTTCCTTCTTGGCAGTGATGACACCAATCTTTACCAAACTGGTTTTCCAGCTGTCAAAATCTCCATATCTACCAGCTGCAGAGTGTGTGACACATGGGTGTGTTGCAAATTGCTAGGAGCTTGTAAAAAGTGTTTGTAGTCAAAGAGGGATAGAAAATATTAACTGAAAAACAGGAACTTGAAAATGTATCTCTACATTGGTGACTCAGAAGAGTAACATTAGTGACATTAGACTCACTAACATGTTAAGTATTGGTATTAATGTACAAAAATCCCCCCAGTACAGTGTGTAGAAATGAATGAATAAACTACATGCCAAAAACTGTTAATCAGCATGGCTGTAAACATGTTTAATTTCACAGTAAAAGTGTGAGCTTTAATATGGAACCTGATGGGGATTCCTTGGCTTTCACAGCCAGCCTCTAGTGGATACATGGGGAACTGCATTTATTTTTGCACGACTTCCCTTTTCAACACTAGAGGTTGCGTGTGGGCCAAGCAGCAACCTCCGGTCTCAACCCCCTGAGGAAACGTTATAATATGCAATTTGTAGAGAATCTGCTTGAGGCTGGCTGCAGAAATACCAGAAACCACATACACACCATTTCAAAGAAGACAATCTTTACAGCAGAAATAAACATGTTTACAGCCTGGTTCAAAAAATAGCTTGGGTCTATGTAGCTAATTTCTCTACTGGTACAAAAGATTACGAGTTTTGCCCAAATAAGGACATGACTGACAGGCAGGAACACATAGCTGTTGGCTAGGAGGCTCAAAAGTTTGGTTGAGCTCAGCATTACCAGCACTGCTGCCGCTGCCGCCAATTGGCTTCAAAACAACACTTCAGAAACAGATGGGTGACGTCACGGATACTACGTCCATTATTTAGACAGTCTATGGTGTGGGCCCACCTAACCTCTAATTATGAGTTCTGATCCATACTCACAACAAAAATGATGTGTTATCAAATCATATGAAAGTATTAGAAATGGTGTTACACATTTAAAACCCAGGGACATGCACTGACAACGGCAGATATTTGGTCACCTTTAAACTTTAAAAGTCTGGACACACCATAAACAGAATAATTTATCAAGAAACAAGTAAAAAAAGTGAGTCGATTTCAAATAAAAAATATTAAGTTAAATAAATGAATAGAAATGTATTCTTATGTATTGTAAATGACCTCCCATGCACCTCCCGAAGTCCTGTCATGGCCCCCTGGTGGGCTCTTCTGCTTTAGGGAACATAACTTCCTGTTGAGCTCGTCACTAACACAGACTGATTCAAAGAAGTAGATACAGCCACTGATGGGAAAAGTAAAGATGATAGCAAACATGGCCTGAGACCCTGTGTTATTTGTAACAGCTAGCAGAGGGTGACTCCACTGGTCATAGAAGATGAAACCTCTGAATGTATGAAACAAGAGGAGAAAATGACCCAAAGAAACATATTGTTTCAGAATTATTACCTATACAAAAACATGAGCAAGTTATTTGCATTTGTTTTATTTTTCCAGTTTTGTTTTTTTGTTAATTTTGGAATGGAAAACCTTGTGATAGTTTTATCTGCAATACTCCCCAGAGCCTAATTCATCATTTTTCCTTCTTGTGATGACTCCATGTATCTCATTTCATTCAAATCTGTTCAGCAGAAAGGCTGAGTGATGCTTTGGCTGTTGTGGTTTTTATTCCTGAGTTATACAAACAGGATTATGCAAACAAGGATCTTTAGAGAGGCTTGTTTTCATTTGGTTGAGACAATGCTCACACGCCCTTACGTGCACCTGAAGCATTTGTGGTTAATGTGATTGTTTTTTTTGTTTATACTGCTTTCAAAAAGCTCCTGTCTTAATAATAATTAGAAGCTGCTCACAGGGAGGATGATCTTCTGCTGGTTGAGTTGAGGGAAGCTGAACATTTATGGAATCACGTTTGTGAATGTGTGATACAAAGCTTCTTTTATGGGCTTTGTGACTTTGGTGATGGCGGCATGTTGTTATTCTTCGCCGTGTTTAAACAGCTGCTCTCATGTTTTTTTTGTGTGTATTGTGTGTATTGTGTGATTTTCATGTCTGTGATTTTTCATTGTTTGGCCATGTCTCTCCTGTAAAAATAATGTCAATACAACAAAGAGTAATCCTGATCTGGATCTGCTTTCTTCTTAAAGTGTCCTGAGGAAACCTTTGTTATGATTGGACACAGCTCCACACTTTAACATCATATATTCATCTAAACCAGTGGTGTCCAAACTTTTTTCAAAGAGGGCCACATATGATGTTGTCAGAATATCTCAGGGCCGGTGGCTCCTACTGAGACTTAGGAATCCTAAAAGTTATCTATGAAATATCTCTTTAAAAACAATTATTTTAAATGTTTTCTCAATAAAACAGTAACTAGGAAGTACCATGTAAAGATTATCAAGATTAGCTTCTTGTGGAAAATGTTTTTTATTAGGGTCGGGCAATGTGGGAAAAAATATTGTCTCATTATTTTCCTATGGCAGGATCACGATCTGGATTTCATCACACTTGTTTTTCATGTTGTTTTTAAAGACTGTTCTGACCAGCAGACAACATTTTAAGAACAAAATAATTATTTTCCTGAGTTCTGAACATTTTTTATGCACCTAATTTTGCCTTTTCTGTACACTTTCATAATTTTGATCTTGTCTTGTGTCCTCTTTTGTGTCTTCTGAACTCTTAGTGTTCATCAAGAACATTTTCCCATCATGATGAAAACATTAATTTGAAAACCTGTCAGCTTTAAGAGTTCTTGTGTTTCTTCTTTATTGCCGTCTTGAAGAATTCCCAGAGCTTCGGCTTTAGACAGGTAGTCCATGTGAAGCTTTTTGAGACATTTCTGGATTTACTTTAGTTTTGTTTGTGCGCTTGAAGGAAATTGCAAATGTACAGATGATTCAGATGGCGATTAATTTCTTTGCTATAAATAACACAATTTAGGATGGAAGCTTGGGGCCATAAATAAAGGGACCTCGGGTTGCAATTGGCCCCCGGGCCGTACTTTGGACATGCCTGATCTAAACCTTTATCCAAGTGAGCTGTATTCACACCTGCACAAAATTCCTAAAGACTCCCCAAATGTTCAGGGTGAGCTGCACATGGGAAAAAAAAACAGCCAAAATCGTCACCCTGACTTTTTGTCTGCCGGTCCATGTGAACGCTCCACAAGTTTTCACTGTCAGCGAGTGGACGGGGTGGATGATGAGGTTTTTATGATGTAACCAACAAGAGCGAACGTCATGGAATGAATAGAAGCATCCGAGGTGGAGGGAGGAGAATCATTTTTAAAAAGGAACAGCAAAGATGACACATTGATATAAATGCCAAACCTTCCATCGTGGTGGAAGGGTCTCCACTTGTTTTTCTGCAATCATATAAACGTTACACTGTGGGCTCCACAGCGTGCTTTTGATTTCATGTCCTTACCAAGCGGAAACCTCCAGTCTAAAAATATGAGTCCAATGCAGAAGTGCTAAAAACTGCAGCTCATCGAGGATCCACTTGAGGCTAGCTCGGGAAGTACCAGAAACCACATACACACCAATTCAAAGAAGCCGATCTTTACAGCAGGAATAAACATCTTTACAGCCTGGTTCAAAAGACCAGTTTAGTCTGGATAGCTCAGTGAAAATGTGCAGAGAAGTGAGCAGCGTTGTTGTTATCAGACACAGCTGGATTCTTTGTCTGTTGTCTTTATAGTTTCATTCCATTTAGGAAGCAGAGAAATGATAACAGTGTCTGATTTAAGACCTGAGAGGAAAATGGCCGCCCTGTGAGCACAATGAAAGAGAAGGTGAATGAAATGAAAGAGATATAGTCTTCTTCCCCATGCGGAGTCCCCTGAACACTCAGAGAAAATAACTAACATTAAACATGACTGAGATAAAAAGGCGTTGACCTCTGAGAGCTGGATGAGCAGAAACAGTACCTGTCTTTAGAGACGGAGTCCCTGCTTCAACAATAGAAGACTGAGCTGAAATAATTACAGACTCTGAATCTGGATTCAGTTTGAAACTTTAGAGACATGTTGTTCAAACACTTTGTTGTGTCGGTGAACACGTGTTTATGAGCAGATGTTCACTGAGTGACTCTCACAATAGCAAACATGAAAAACACCTCCACCTTAAAGTGTTATAATCCTATAATCCCAAACTTCTTCATTGTGTAGGATTTATGGATTAGTGTTCATGATTTACAACTTCATAAAAATGAACAGCTGAAAGGTTAAGGTGTGAAAAGTCTTTCAAATCAACATCTCAACTTTAAAAACAAAAAATAACATCAGCTGGTTTTCAAAGTCTGACATGACAATACTATAATAATAATAATAATAATAATAATAACAACAACAACAACAACAATAATAATAATAACAATAACAATAACAATGATGATACTATAAGAATTATAATAATAACAACAACAACAACAACAACAATAATAATAATGATAATAACAATAATAATAATAATAATAATAATAACAATAATAATAACAATAATAATAATAATAATAATAATAATAACAATAATAATAACAATAATAATAATAATAATAATAATAATAATAACAATGATGGTACTATAATAAATTCATGATGACCTTAATCCTCCGCTTTAATCCATCGTACGAATTACAACAGATATTAAACAATCACTAAATCCAGTTCACACTTACTTTCTTTCTTTCTTTCTTTCTGTCTGTCTGTCTGTCTGTCTTTCTTTCTTTCTTTCTTTCTTTCTTTCTTTCTTTCTTTCTTTCTTTCTTTCTTTCTTTCTTTCATGCAGTCTTTCTTTTTTCTCTTTAGTTTGTTCTTTCTGTCTTTTTCCTACTCTTCTGTATTTCATTCTGTCATTCTTTCTTTCTCTTTTGTTCTTTCTTTCAGTCGTTTTTCTTTCGTTTTTCTTTTCATTTGTTCTTCCTTTCTTCCTTTAAATCTGAATTCCTTTCTTTCTGTATCTCTTTCTTTCATTCATTCTCTTTTTTCTTTCTGTTTCATTTTTTCTTTCTTTATCTTTATCTTTTTCTCTTTTGTTCTTTCTTTCTCTTCGTCCTTCTGTCTTTCTTTCGCTTTTGTCTTTAATTCGTTCTTTCTTCTTTCTTTTTTTCTCTCTTTCTTCTGTCTTCATTTTTTTCTCTTTCTTTCTTATCTTTAGTTTTTTCTTTATTTCATACTGGTTTTTTTTCTATTTTCTCTTCTTTCTTTTTTTCCTTCCTTCATTCCTTTCTTTCTTTCTTTCTATCTTAGTTTTTTGTGTTCTTTCTTATGAACTCTTTTATGTTCTTCTATCTATTTCTAGCATTCCTTATATTTTACATTATGTCCTGTATATTTCTTCTTGTCATTTTTCTGTCTTTCTTCATTCTTTCTTCCTTTTCAGCATTTATAATGCTACACTTTATTTCCTTCTTTCATCCATTTCTCTTGTCTGGATTTTATCCCTCTTTTCTTTCTTTTCCCTCTCTAACCTCTCTGTCTTTTCTCTTTTTGTTCAAAAATGTTGTAGAAACAAGCAAATAAGACTCAAACATGTAGCAGCTCGTGAGAAACAGACATTAAATCCTCTTTTTTAGGTTAATCAGACTGAACTTGGATCATTACAGGCCTCCAGGCTGATCTTCATGGTCGGATCTTTGAGGATCCCCATCCTCCATCAGACCTGGTCCCTGTTGGTTCTTCACTTCAAACTTTCAGCCTCACTTGCATCATCTTCCTGTCGAGCTCCATTTGAGGAGATGCTTGGTGATCTGGAGCGGTTTGTTTCCAGCTCTCTGGCTCCATCTGGTGTTCAAGGATTTACCTTCAAGACCTTTTGTGCAGGGTATTTAGATATGACACCTTATACAGAACGGCCACCAGGGGGCAGTAGTGTATAAGAGTAAAACACCACCTCATGGCTGGTAATTGCCCCTCCATGCGTTCCTTCTGGGTTTCTTGGTTGCACCGTTGAGTCTTCCATGTATGGGTACAAACTTTTTCTGTATCCTGCATCTTTTTGATTTGAT